>NW_028187293.1:0-4000 GCF_964204655.1 Triturus cristatus
TTTTTCATATAGATTCAAAGTGCTGGGATTGTTTTTATTGTCTGTGTAATGCCTGAAGAAGGTGGTTGGACCTGCTTTTACCACCGAAAGGCGTCACTTCTTGGTCGTTTTTTTTAAGAAAGAATTGTCTACTTTGTGATTATGAAAAGAGAATGTACTTGATAACAGGATATTTTCCGTAAACTTTGCTGTAAAATGGAATATTATTGTTGATTTTCCTGATCAATGTGCACTTTGTTTTTAATTTGAAGAAAATTTCCTGTTGGAGATAAGTTAATGTACAGTAACCTTGAGCAATTAATGTGGTATTGTTTTCTAATGTTAGAGCAGATTGCTCTATTTAATTAATTTTTAATTTGTGTTGTAATGAATTCAGAAAAATTATATATTTGATTGGCAAGTGTGGTGGATTCTTGAGGTTTGAGTGAAAAGGAATAATTGAGTGTGCGATTATTGTTTCCCAAAGGGATCAATTTTTTCAGACATTGTATCACACAGCCAAATAGCCTGCCGGTGGCACCATGTAACAAGACACACAATCCCTCTGAGCACACCTAGGGCCCTGAAGGGGGAAAAGATGTACCTCCCAACATGTTGCCACAGTCACATCTGGAGGCAGCAGAAGGGGACAACAGAGACACAGACTCCAATATATCAGTCCACAATGGCCATGAGCTCATGTCATCCTTCATGTCATACTTTGGAACACAACTACAGTTGCACATTGGTGTCAGAGGTGTAGTCCTCACAATTCTGACATCAGGCAATGCACACATTGATGAAAACACACTCAGGTGATGCATACTGCCGTTCCCTTCCATGGGATGCCCCTGACTACCCCAATGTAGATGATGCCAGAAGGCCACAACTCAGAATGCAATGTCAAGGGCCATTTCTCTAATGACATGAGAAAGTACAGGTAGGGAAAAAGCATTGACTGCTGAACCCAACAAAGAGGTCACTTACAAGCCATTTCATCACACTAGCACCATCACAGAGCCCAGCACTGGCCTATGCTTGGAACAAATGCAACCACTCACAACCAAAATCACCCTTCCCAGAATACTCACCCCAGCTTGCTGCTGATGCTCCTTCAAACATGCATCCCGCTCAGGCTGTGTCACAGCTAAAATGCAGGCCATTAGTGGTGTCATGCTGCTGCGTGCCAACCTTCCAGTCTGAGGGAGCAGCCCCAGCGTCATCTCTGCCACATTTTTGCTCAGCTGGCAGATGTCATCCCACCTCTTGTGACAGTGTGTGCTCTGTCGGTTGGAGACACCCAAATTCCACACCTTGTGTGCTATGGCCCTCCACACAGCCTTACGCTGGTGGACTTTGATCTGCAGGCATGGAGACAAGAGGGGGAAAAATCAGTGACACAGAGTTATGTACCTCTATCTCTCAGTACAGGAGCATGATACTAACTCAGCACTACTTCACAGATATGTCTAGCAGAGACAATACAGTATCTCAAATGGTACATTAGCATGGGAGAATCATACAAACATGCATGCAGGTATGAGGGTGGACACAGTACCTGCCCATCTCCTACACATGCAGGATGCCAGCACAGAAAGCTATTTGCAGGCTGACCACATCTACTATCCAGTTTGTGGGTGAGCAAGACATACATTACATTGGAAATTATGTTTTGGGGCAGGCTCACTGTGTCCACCACTGCACAGCCCTCAAAGCCCTTGCCCTGTGAATGGCTCACTGTGTCATGGAGGTCACATTTAGGGACATGATCTTACAATCTCACACCCTCATCACAAGGTCTGTTGTGTGCAATCTACAGGGCTGAGATGGTTCTTTGATGGATAGTCTAGGAGACAACCCATTTGTTTCACTCTGTACATTCAATGATGTGTCCTTGTCGGATTGGGCAGTGACTGTGCAGGCCAGGTAGGCTTACACTGAGGTCCAACATGGGGCATCAGAAATGTCACCTGAAGCGATAAATTGAGAGCTTAAACAGCACCTACACATGCGAGTCAGTACGCATGCTGGTGGAAATGGAAGGGGCTCTGTACAAAAGTACAACAATCTGCTGTGTCATCGGTGAATTACCATCAAGAGTGTCACCCTCTGGCATTTAAATCCTGAGCATAGTGCTGAAAAAATTCATAATGGCAATTTTGAGTCAGACACACTTTCATCAGTACCCTCTGGACATAAACCCTTGGTAAGGCCACACATGAGCCTGTGAAGAACATCAGGGACCCACACATCCATTCACACAGGCAATTCCTGTCCTACTCCTGCATAATTAACTTGCTGCATCACTGTTTTTTTGACAACACAATACATGTCCCTCCAATTTTGATGTGCAGGCAGGGAAACGTGTGAAATAGGCTACACACCCCTTTCCCCTGGAGACAGCATGCTAGGGAGTGTATGACACAAACCCACACTCTCTAGCACATACTGTAGCAGATCAACTTCATGTGTGCACTTCCTGCATTCTCACTTCCACTCTGAAACACTTACCGGAGCACCATATAGCCTCCCATACTGTGTAAGCACCTTGTCCACAAGGACCTCCAGCTCCTTGGTGGTGAAGGGACAGGCCTGGATCTTCTCAGTCCTTGCCATCACTGGGTCCAGGAGACAGGAGAAAGCAGCAGTTGGTGGTGAGGTGTGTCAGGCAGCAGGCTATGGAGACAGGAGCAGCAGCAGTTGGTGGTGAGGGGTGTCAGGCAGCAGGCTCTGGAGACAGGAGCAGCCGCAGTTGGTGGTGAGGGGTGTCAGGCAGCAGGCTTTGGAGACAGAAGCAGCAGCAGTTGCTGGTGAGGTGTGTCAGGCAGCAGGATCTGGAAGCAGTAGAAATGTGAGGCTCTCTCCCCTGGGGTAGTTTCAATGGTTCTGAGCTGCTGCAATTGGTGTTCCAGGTCAGCTTTTTTCAAATGCATCCAATGACCAGCCCCGCGGTGGCAAAACACGCCTACCGTGATTTTGAAAATTGCATTAGGCTACTGCGATTGCGGTTCCCATTGGCTGTAGGGCTTGGGCATCGACAGTCACACACTGCAGGGGCAAGGCGGTCACTACAGCGGTCGTGCATCTTTCAATAGCATCCAATGACCAGCCCTGCGGTGGCAGAGTACGCCTACTGCGATTTTCAAAATTGCATTAGGCTACTATGATTGCAGTTCCCATTGGCTGTAAGGGCTTGGGCATTGGCGGTGACACACCACAGGGGCCAGGCGGTCACTACCGCAGTATGGCAGTCATACATTGGTGACAGTGACTGTGATTTGGGTGGCGGAGCATGCCAACCTCCATTTGGCAATTCACATATATCTATCACTACCGCGAGTGTGGCTTTGCCATTGGCAGTGACACACCGCAGGGGCCAGGCGGTCACTACCGTGGTATGGCTGCCATACATTGGTGACAGTGACCGTGCTTTGATTGGCGGAGCATGCCAACCACCATTTGGCAATACACATATATCTATCACTACCGCGAGTGTGGCTTTGCCATTGGCAGTGACACAACGCAGGGGCCAGGCGGTCGCTACCATGATATGGCTGCTATACATTGGTGCCTAGGACCGTGCTTTGGGTGGCAGAGCAGGCCAACCATCATTTCACTGCATGTATATCACTACCACAAGTGTGGCTTTGCCATTGGCAGGAATACACCCTAGGGGCCAGGCGGTCACTACCGCGAAATGGCTGCTATACATTGGTGCCTAGGGCTGTGATTTGTGTTGCGGAGCATGCCACCACTATTTTACTACATATATATCACTACCGTGAGTGTGGCTTTGCCATTGTCAGTGACACACCGCTGGGGCCAGGCAGTCGCTACCGTGGAATGGCTACTATACATTGGATGATCAACAAGGGGGGAGAAAGAAGGATCCGTGATCCACTCTGCTTCTTTACTTGAAATCTAAATATCAATGGGGGAATGGATCACTTAACCTGAGTAACCAGGGTTTATGATATTCGTATAGTGTACCGATAAAAAACCCTCATTCACGTACGCAGGT
>NW_028187294.1:0-16000 GCF_964204655.1 Triturus cristatus
GAACCAGGTCAGCAGAGCTGCTTCAGAGACAGAGAACCAGGTCAGCAGAGCTAGTTCAAAGCCAGAGAATCAGTTCAGCAGAGCTGCTTTAGAGCCATAGAACCAGGTCAGCAGAGCTGCTTCAGAGCCAGAGAACCAGGTCAGCAGAGCTTTTTTAGAGCCAGAGAACCAGGTCGGCAGAGCTGCTTTAGAGCCAGAGAACCAGGTCAGCAGAGCTGCTTTAGAGCCATATAACCAGGTCAGCAGAGCTGCTTTAGAGGGAGAGAACCAGGTCAGCAGAGCTGCTTTAGAGCCAGAGAAGCAATTCAGCAGAGCTGCTTTAGAGCCAGAGAACCAGATCAGCAGAGCCGTTGTAGAGCCACAGAACGAGGTCAGCAGAGCTGCTCTAGAGCCTCAGAACCAGGTCAGCAGAGCTGCTCTAGCGGCAGAGAACCAGGTCAGCAGAGCTGGTTTAGAGCCAGAGAACCGGGTCAGCAGTGCTGCTTTAGAGCCAGAGAACCAGGTCAGCAGAGCTGCTTTAGAGCCAGAGAACCAGGTCAGCAGAGCTGCTGTAGAGCCAGAGAACCAGATCAGTAGAACTGATTTAGAGGGAGAGAACCAGGCCAGCAGAGCTGCTTTAGAGCCAGAGAAACAGGTCAGCAGAGCTGCTTCAAAGCCAGAGAACCAGGTCAGCAGATCTGCTTTAGAGCCAAAGAACCAGGTCAGCAGAGCTACTTTAGAGCCAGAGAACAAGATCAGCAGAGCTGCTTCAAAGCCAGAGATACCAGGTCAGCAGAGCTGCTTTAGAGGGAGAGAGAAACAGGTCAGCTGAGCTGCTCTAGATGTAGAGAACCAGGTCAGTAGAGCTGCTTTAGAGCCAGAGAACCAGGTCAGCACAGCTGCTTTAGAGCCAGAGAACCAGGTCAGCAGAGCTGCTTTAGAGCCAGAGAAACAGGTCAGCAGAGCTGCTTCAAAGCCAGAGAACCAGGTCAGCAGAGCTGCTTTAGAGCCAGAGAACCAGGTCAGCAGAGCTGCTTCAAAGCCAGATATACCAGGTCAGCAGAGCTGCTTTAGAGGGAGAGAGAACCAGGTCGGCTAAGCTGCTCTAGGCGTAGAGAACCAGGTCAGCAGAGCTGCTTTAGAGCCAGAGCACCAGGTCAGCACAGCTGCTTTAGAGCCAGAGAACCAGGTCAGCAGAGCTGCTGTAGAGCCAAAGAACCAGGTCAGCAGAGCTGCTTCAGAGACAGAGAACCAGGTCAGCAGAGCTGGTTCAAAGCCAGAGAACCAGTTCAGCAGAGCTGAATTAGAGCCATAGAACCAGGTCAGCAGAGGTGCTTTAGAGCCAAAGAACCAGGTCAGCAGAGCTACTTTAGAGCCAGAGAACCAGGTCAGCAGAGCTGCTTCAAAGCCAGAGATCCCAGGTCAGCAGAGCTGCTTTAGAGGGAGAGAGAACCAGGTCAGCTGAGCTGCTCTAGACGTAGAGAACCAGGTCAGCAGAGCTGCTTTAGAGCCAGAGAACCAGGTCAGCACAGCTGCTTTAGAGCCAGAGAACCAGGTCAGCATAGCTGCTTTAGAGCCAAAGAACCAGGTCAGCAGAGCTGCTTTAGAGCCAGAGAAACAGGTCAGCAGAGCTGCTTCAAAGCCAGAGAACCAGGTCAGCAGAGCTGCTTTAGAGCCATAGAACCAGGTCAGCAGAGCTACTTTAGAGCCAGAGATACCAGGTCAGCAAAGCTGCTTTAGAGGGAGAGAGAACCAGGTCAGCTGAGCTGCTCTAGACGTAGAGAACCAGGTCAGCATAACTGCTTTAGAGCAGGAGAACCAGGTCAGCACAGCTGCTTTAGAGCCAGAGAACCAGGTCAGCAGAGCTGCTTTAGAGCCAGAGAACCAGGTCAGCAGAGCCGCTGTAGAGCCAAAGAACCATGTCAGCAGAGCTGCTTCAGAGACAGAGAACCAGTTCAGCAGAGCTGCTTTAGAGCCATAGAACCAGGTCAGCAGAGCTGCTTCAGAGCAAGAGAACTAGGTCAGCAGAGCTGTTTTAGAGCCAGAGAACCAGGTCTGCAGAGCTGCTTTAGAGCCAGAGAACCAGGTCAGCAGAGCTGCTTTATAGCCATATAACCAGGTCAGCAGAGCTGCTTTAGATGGAGAGAACCAGGTCAGCAGAGCTGCTTTAGAGCCAGAGAAGCAATTCAGCAGAGCTGCTTTAGAGTCAGAGAACCAGATCAGCAGATTTGTTTTAGAGCGAGAGAGAACCAGGTCAGCAGAGCTGCTTTAGAGGGAGAGAGAACCAGGTCAGCTGAGCTGCTCTAGGCGTAGAGAACCAGGTCAGCAGAGCTGCTTTAGAGCCAGATAACCAGGTCAGCACAGCTGCTTTAGAGCCAGAGAACCAGGTCAGCAGAGCTGTTTTAGAGCCAGAGAACCAGGTCTGCAGAGCTGCTTTAGAGCCAGAGAACCAGGTCAGCAGAGCTGCTTTACAGCCACAGAACCAGGTCAGCAGTGCTGCATTAGAGCTAGAGAACCAGGTCAGCACAACCGCTGCAGAGCCAGAGAACTAGGTCAGCAGAGCCGCTATAGAGCCAGACAAGCAGGTCAGCAGAGCTGCTTTAGAGCCAGATAACCAGGTCAGCACAGCTGCTTTAGAGCCAGAGAACCAGGTCAGCAGAGCTGTTTTAGAGCCAGAGAACCAGGTCTGCAGAGCTGCTTTAGAGCCAGAGAACCAGGTCAGCAGAGCTGCTTTACAGCCACAGAACCAGGTCAGCAGAGCTGCATTAGAGCCAGCGAACCAGGTCAGCAGAGCTGCTCCAGAGCCTAAGAACCAGGTCAGCAGGGCTGCTTTAGAGCCAGAGAACCAGGTCAGCACAACCGCTTCAGAGCCAGAGAACTAGGTCAGCAGAGCCGCTATAGAGCCAGACAAGCAGGTCAGCAGAGCCGCTTTAGAGCCAGAAAACCAGGTCAGCAGAGCTGCTCTAGAGCCTAAGATCCAGGTCAGCAGAGCTGCTCTAGAGGCAGAGAACCAGGTCAGCAGAGCTGCTGTAGAGGCAGAGAACCAGGTCAGCAGAGCTGCTTTAGAGCAAGAGAAACAGGGCAGCAGAGCTGCTTCAAAGCCAGAGAACCAGGTCAGCAGAGCTGCTTTAGAGCCATAGAACCAGGTCAGCAGAGCTACTTTAGAGGTTGAGAGAACCAGGTCAGCTGAGCTGCTCTAGACGTAGAGAACCAGGTCAGCAGATCTGCTTTAGAGCAGGAGAACCAGGTCAGCACAGCCGCTTTAGAGCCAGAGAACCAGGTCAGCAGAGCTGCTTTAGAGCCAGAGAACCAGGTCAGCAGAGCCGCTGTAGAGCCAAAGAACCAGGTCAGCAGAGCTGCTTCAGAGACAGAGAACCAGGTCAGCAGAGCTGGTTCAAAGCCAGAGAACCAGGTCAGCAGAGCTGCTTTAGAGCCATAGAACCAGGTCAGCAGAGCTACTTCAGAGGTTGAGAGAACCAGGTCAGCTGAGCTGCTCTAGACGTAGAGAACCAGGTCAGCAGAACTGCTTCAGAGCAGGAGAACCAGGTCAGCACAGCCACTTTAGAGCCAGAGAACCAGGTCAGCAGAGCTGCTTTAGAGCCAGAGAACCAGGTCAGCAGAGCCGCTGTAGAGCCAGAGAAACAGGTCAGCAGAGCTGCTTCAAAGCCAGAGAACCAGGTCAGCAGAGCTGCTTTAGAGCCAGAGAACCAGGTCAGCAGAGCTGCTTCAAAGCCAGATATACCAGGTCAGCAGAGCTGCTTTAGAGGGAGAGAGAACCAGGTCAGCTGAGCTGCTCTAGGCGTAGAGAACCAGGTCAGCAGAGCTGCTTTAGAGCCAGAGAACCAGGTCAGCACAGCTGCGTTAGAGCCAGAGAACCAGGTCAGCAGAGCTGCTGTAGAGCCAAAGAACCAGGTCAGCACAGCCGCTTTAGAGCCAGAGAACCAGGTCAGCAGAGCTGCTTTAGAGCCAGAGAACCAGGTCAGCAGAGCCGCTGTAGAGCCAGAGAAACAGGTCAGCAGAGCTGCTTCAAAGCCAGAGAACCAGGTCAGCAGAGCTGCTTTAGAGCCAGAGAACCAGGTCAGCAGAGCTGCTTCAAAGCCAGATATACCAGGTCAGCAGAGCTGCTTTAGAGGGAGAGAGAACCAGGTCAGCTGAGCTGCTCTAGGCGTAGAGAACCAGGTCAGCAGAGCTGCTTTAGAGCCAGAGAACCAGGTCAGCACAGCTGCGTTAGAGCCAGAGAACCAGGTCAGCAGAGCTGCTGTAGAGCCAAAGAACCAGGTCAGCAGAGCTGCTTCAGAGCCAGAGAACCAGGTCAGCAGAGCTGCTTCAAAGCCAGAGATCCCAGGTCAGCAGAGCTGCTTTAGAGGGAGAGAGAACCAGGTCAGCTGAGCTGCTCTAGACGTAGAGAACCAGGTCAGCAGAGCTGCTTTAGAGCCAGAGAACCAGGTCAGCACAGCTGCTTTAGAGCCAGAGAACCAGGTCAGCATAGCTGCTTTAGAGCCAAAGAACCAGGTCAGCAGAGCTACTTTAGAGCCAGAGAAACAGGTCAGCAGAGCTGCTTCAAAGCCAAAGAAACCTGGTCAGCAGAGCTGCTTTAGAGGGAGAGAGAGCCAGGTCAGCTGAGCTGCTCTAGACGTAGAGAACCAGGTCAGCAGAGCTGCTTTAGAGCCAGAGAACGAGGTCAGCAGAGCTCTTTGAGATCCAGAGAACCAGGTTAGCAGAGCTGCTTTAGAGCCAGAGAACCAGGTCAGCAGAGCTGCTTCAAAGCCAGAGAACCAGGTCAGCAGAGCTGCTTTAGAGCCATAGAACCAGGTCAGCAGAGCTACTTTAGAGCCAGAGATACCAGGTCAGCAAAGCTGCTTCAGAGACAGAGAACCAGGTCAGCAGAGCTGGTTCAAAGCCAGAGAACCAGTTCAGCAGAGCTGCTTTAGAGCCATAGAACCAGGTCAGCAGAGCTGCTTCAGAGCCAGAGGACCAGGTCAGCAGAGCTGTTTTAGAGCCAGAGAACCAGGTCTGCAGAGCTGCTTTAGAGCCAGAGAACCAGGTCAGCAGAGCTGCTTTATAGCCATATAACCAGGTCAGCAGAGCTGCATTAGAGCCAGAGAAAAAGGTCAGCAGAGCTGCTCCAGAGCCTAAGAACCAGGTCAGCAGGGCTGCTTTAGAGTCAGAGAACCAGGTCAGCACAACCGCTTCAGAGCCAGAGAACTAGGTCAGCAGAGCTGCTTTAGAGCCAGAGAAGCAATTCAGCAGAGCTGCTTTAGAGCCAGAGAACCAGATAATCAGAGCCGTTAGAGCCACAGAACGAGGTCAGCAGAGCTGCTCTAGAGCCTCAGAACCAGGTCAGCAGAGCTGCTCTAGAGGCAGAGAACCAGGTCAGCAGAGCTGGTTTAGAGCCAGAGAACCAGGTCAGCAATGCTGCTTTAGAGCCAGAGAACCAGGTCAGCAGAGCTGCTTTAGAGCCAGAGAACCAGGTCAGCAGAGCTGCTGTAGAGCCAGAGAACCAGATCAGCAGAACTGATTTAGAGGGAGAGAACCAGGTCAGCAGAGCTGCTGTAGAGCCAAAGAACCAGGTCAGCAGAGCTGCTTCAGAGACAGAGAAGCAATTCAGCAGAGCTGCTTTAGAGCCAGAGAACCAGATCATCAGAGCCGTTAGAGCCACAGAACCAGGTCAGCAGAGCCGCTGTAGAGCCAAAGAACCAGGTCAGCAGAGCTGCTTCAGAGACAGAGAACCAGGTCAGCAGAGCTAGTTCAAAGCCAGAGAATCAGTTCAGCAGAGCTGCTTTAGAGCCATAGAACCAGGTCAGCAGAGCTGCTTCAGAGCCAGAGAACCAGGTCAGCAGAGCTGTTTTAGAGCCAGAGAACCAGGTCTGCAGAGCTGCTTTAGAGGGAGAGAACCAGGTCAGCAGAGCTGCTTTAGAGCCAGAGAAGCAATTCAGCAGAGCTGCTTTAGAGCCAGAGAACCAGATCAGCAGAGCCGTTGTAGAGCCACAGAAAGAGGTCAGCAGAGCTGCTCTAGAGCCTCAGAACCAGGTCAGCAGAGCTGCTCTAGAAGCAGAGAACCAGGTCAGCAGAGCTGGTTTAGAGCCAGAGAACCAGGTCAGCAGAGCTTCTTTAGAGCCAGAGAACCAGGTCAGCAGAGCTGCTGTAGAGCCAGAGAACTAGATCAGCAGAACTGATTTAGAGGGAGAGAACCAGGCCAGCAGAGCTGCTTTAGAGCCAGAGAAACAGGTCAGCAGAGCTGCTTCAAAGCCTGAGAACCAGGACAGCAGATCTGCTTTAGAGCCAAAGAACCAGGTCAGCAGAGCTACTTTAGAGCCAGAGAACAAGGTCAGCAGAGCTGCTTCAAAGCCAGAGATACCAGGTCAGCAGAGCTGCTTTAGAGGGAGAGAGAACCAGGTCAGCTGAGCTGCTCTAGACTTAGAGAACCATGTCAGCAGAGCTGCTTTAGAGCCAGAGAACCAGGTCAGCACAGCTGCTTTAGAGCCAGAGAACCAGGTAAGCAGAGCTGCTTTAGAGCCGGAGAAACAGGTCAGCAGAGCTGCTTCAAAGCCAGAGAACCAGGTCAGCAGATCTGCTTCAAAGCCAGATATACCAGGTCAGCAGAGCTGCTTTAGAGGGAGAGAGAACCAGATCAGCTGAGCTGCTCTAGGCATAGAGAACCAGGTCAGCAGAGCTGCTTTAGAGCCAGAGAACCAGGTCAGCACAGCTGGTTTAGAGCCAGAGAACCAGGTCAGCAGAGCTGCTGTAGAGCCAAAGAACCAGGTCAGCAGAGCTGCTTCAGAGACAGAGAACCAGGTCAGCAGAGCTGGTTCAAAGCCAGAGAACCAGTTCAGCAGAGCTGAATTAGAGCCATAGAACCAGGTCAGCAGAGCTGCTTCAGAGCCAGAGAACCAGGTCAGCAGAGCTGTTTTAGAGCCAGAGAACCAGGTCTGTAGAGCTGCTTTAGAGCCATATAACCAGGTCAGCAGAGCTGCTTTAGAGGGAGAGAACCAGGTCAGCAGAGCTGCTTTAGAGCCAGAGAAGCAATTCAGCAGAGCTGCTTTAGAGCCAGAGAACCAGATCAGCAGAGCCGTTGTAGAGCCACAGAACGAGGTCAGCAGAGCTGCTCTAGAGCCTCAGAACCAGGTCAGCAGAGCTGCTCTAGAAGCAGAGAACCAGGTCAGCAGAGCTGGTTTAGAGCCAGAGAACCAGGTCAGCAGAGCTGCTTTAGAGCCAGAGAACCAGGTCAGCAGAGCTGCTGTAGAGCCAGAGAACCAGATCAGCAGAACTGATTTAGAGGGAGAGAACCAGGCCAGCAGAGCTGCTTTAGAGCCAGAGAAACAGGTCAGCATTGCTGCTTCAAAGCCTGAGAACCAGGTCAGCAGATCTGCTTTAGAGCCAAAGAACCAGGTCAGCAGAGCTACTTTAGAGCCAGAGAACAAGGTCAGCAGAGCTGCTTCAAAGCCAGAGATACCAGGTCAGCAGAGCTGCTTTAGAGGGAGAGAGAACCAGGTCAGCTGAGCTGCTCTAGACTTAGAGAACCAGGTCAGCAGAGCTGCTTTAGAGCCAGAGAACCAGGTCAGCACAGCTGCTTTAGAGCCAGAGAACCAGGTAAGCAGAGCTGCTTTAGAGCCAGAGAAACAGGTCAGCAGAGCTGCTTCAAAGCCAGAGAACCAGGTCAGCAGAGCTGCTTTAGAGCCAGAGAACCAGGTCAGCAGAGCTGCTTCAAAGCCAGATATACCAGGTCAGCAGAGCTGCTTTAGAGGGAGAGAGAACCAGATCAGCTGAGCTGCTCTAGGCATAGAGAACCAGGTCAGCAGAGCTGCTTTAGAGCCAGAGAACCAGGTCAGCACAGCTGCTTTAGAGCCAGAGAACTAGGTCAGCAGAGCTGCTGTAGAGCCAAAGAACTAGGTCAGCAGAGCTGCTTCAGAGACAGAGAACCAGGTCAGCAGAGCTGGTTCAAAGCCAGAGAACCAGTTCAGCAGAGCTGAATTAGAGCCATAGAACCAGGTCAGCAGAGCTGCTTCAGAGCCAGAGAACCAGGTCAGCAGAGCTGTTTTAGAGCCAGAGAACCAGGTCAGCAGAGCTGCTTTAGAGAAAGAGAACCAGGTCTGCAGAGCTGCTTTACAGCCACAGAACCAGGTCAGCAGAGCTGCATTAGAGCCAGAGAAAAAGGTCAGCAGAGCTGCTCCAGAGCCTAAGAACCAGGTCAGCAGGGCTGCTTTAGAGTCAGAGAACCAGGTCAGCACAGCTGCTTTAGAGCCAGAGAATCAGGTCAGCAGAGCTGCTTTAGAGCCAGAGAACCAGGTCAGCAGAGCCGCTGTAGAGCCAAAGAACCAGGTCAGCAGAGCTGCTTCAGAGACAGAGAACCAGGTCAGCAGAGCTGGTTCAAAGCCAGAGAACCAGTTCAGCAGAGCTGCTTTAGAGCCATAGAACCAGGTCAGCAGAGGTGCTTCAGAGCCAGAGAACCATGTCAGCAGAGCTGTTTTAGAGCCAGAGAACCAGGTCTGCAGAGCTGCTTTAGAGCCAGAGAACCAGGTCAGCAGAGCTGCTTTATAGCCATATAACCAGGTCAGCAGAGCTGCTTTAGATGGAGAGAACCAGGTCAGCAGAGCTGCTTTAGTGCCAGAGAAGCAATTCAGCAGAGCTGCTTTAGAGTCAGAGAACCAGATCAGCAGATTTGTTTTAGAGCGAGAGAGAACCAGGTCAGCAGAGCTGCTTTAGAGGGAGAGAGAACCAGGTCAGCTGAGCTGCTCTAGGCGTAGAGAACCAGGTCAGCAGAGCTGCTTTAGAGCCAGAGAACCAGGACAGCACAGCTGCTTTAGAGCCAGAGAACCAGGTCAGCAGAGCTGTTTTAGAGCCAGAGAACCAGGTCTGCAGAGCTGCTTTAGAGCAAGAGAACCAGGTCAGCAGAGCTGCTTTACAGCCACAGAACCAGGTCAGCAGTGCTGCATTAGAGCAGGAGAACCAGGTCAGCAGAGCTGCTCCAGAGCCTAAGAACCAGGTCAGCAGGGCTGCTTTAGAGCCAGAGAACCAGGTTAGCACAACCGCTTCAGAGCCAGAGAACTAGGTCAGCAATGCTGCTTTAGAGCCAGAGAACCAGGTCAGCAGAGCTGCTTTAGAGCCAGAGAACCAGGTCAGCAGAGCTGCTGTAGAGCCAGAGAACCAGATCAGCAGAACTGATTTAGAGGGAGAGAACCAGGTCAGCAGAGCTGCTGTAGAGCCAAAGAACCAGGTCAGCAGAGCTGCTTCAGAGACAGAGAAGCAATTCAGCAGAGCTGCTTTAGAGCCAGAGAACCAGATCATCAGAGCCGTTAGAGCCACAGAACCAGGTCAGCAGAGCCGCTGTAGAGCCAAAGAACCAGGTCAGCAGAGCTGCTTCAGAGACAGAGAACCAGGTCAGCAGAGCTAGTTCAAAGCCAGAGAATCAGTTCAGCAGAGCTGCTTTAGAGCCATAGAACCAGGTCAGCACAGCTGCTTTAGAGCCAGAGAACCAGGTCAGCAGAGCTGCTGTAGAGCCAAAGAACCAGGTCAGCAGAGCTGCTTCAGAGACAGAGAACCAGGTCAGCAGAGCTGTTTTAGAGCCAGAGAACCAGGTCAGCAGAGCTGCTTTAGAGAAAGAGAACCAGGTCAGCAGAGCTGCTTTACAGCCACAGAACCAGGTCAGCAGAGCTGCATTAGAGCCAGAGAAAAAGGTCAGCAGAGCTGCTCCAGAGCCTAAGAACCAGGTCAGCAGTGCTGCATTAGAGCAGGAGAACCAGGTCAGCAGAGCTGCTCCAGAGCCTAAGAACCAGGTCAGCAGGGCTGCTTTAGAGCCAGAGAACCAGGTTAGCACAACCGCTTCAGAGCCAGAGAACTAGGTCAGCAGAGCCGCTATAGAGCCAGACAAGCAGGTCAGCAGAGCCGCTTTAGAGCCAGAAAACCAGGTCAGCAGAGCTGCTTTAGAGCCATAGAACCAGGTCAGCAGAGCTGCTTCAGAGCCAGAGAACCAGGTCAGCAGAGCTGTTTTAGAGCCAGAGAACCAGGTCTGCAGAGCTGCTTTAGAGCCAGAGAACCAGGTCAGCAGAGCTGCTTTATAGCCATATAACCAGGTCAGCAGAGCTGCTTTAGAGCCATAGAAGCAGGTCCGCAGAGCTGCTTGAGATCAAGAGAACCAGGTTAGCAGAGCTGCTTTAGTGCCAGCGAACCAGGTCAGTAGAGCTGCTTTAGAGCCAGAGAACCAGGTCAGCAGAACTGCTCTAGAGCCTAAGAACCAGGTCAGCAGAGCTGCTCTGGAGCCTAAGAATCAGGTCAGCAGAGCTGCTTTAGAGCCATAGAACCAGGTCAGCAGAGCTGCTTTAGAGCCATAGAACCAGGTCAGCAGAGCTGCTTTAGAGTTAGAGAACCAGGTCAGCAGAGAAGCTCTAGAGCCTAAGAACCAGGTCAGCAGAGCTGCTGTAGAGGCAGAGAACCAGGTCAGTAGAGCTGCTGTAGAGCCAGAGAACCAGGTCAGCAGAGCTGCTTTAGAGCCATATAACCAGGTCAGCAGAGCTGCTTAAGAGGGAGAGAACCAGGTCAGCAGAGCTGCTTTGGAGCCAGAGACGCAATTCAGCAGAGCTGCTTTAGAGCCAGAGAACCAGATCAGCAGAGCTGCTGTAGAGCCAGAGAACCAGGTCAGCAGAGCTGCTTTAGAGTTATAGAACCAGGTCAGCAGAGCTGCTTTAGCGCCAGAGAACCGGGTCAGCAGAGCCGTTGTAGAGCCAGAGAACCGGGTCAGCAGAGCTGCTGTAGAGCCTGAAAACCAGGTCAGCAGAGCTGTTGTAGAGCCAGAGAACAAGGTCAGCAGAGCTGCTTTAGAGCCAGAGAACCAGGTCAGCAGAGCTGCTTTAGAGCCACAGAACCAGGTCAGCAGAGCTGCTTTAGAGCCAGAGAACCAGGTCAGCAGAGCCCGCTTTAGAGCCAGAGAACCGGGTCAGCAGAGCCGTTGTAGAGCCAGAGAACCAGATCAGCAGAGCTGTTGTAGAGCCAGAGAACCAGGTCAGCAGAGCTGCTCCAGAGCCTAAGAACCAGGTCATCAGAGCTGTTTTAGAGCCAGAGAACCAGGTCAGCAGAACCACTTTAGAGCCAGAGAACTAGGTCAGCAGAACGGCTATAGAGCCAGAGAAGCAGGTCAGCAGAGCCGCTATAGAGCCAGAAAACCAGGTCAGCAGAGCTGCTCTAGAGCCTAAGAACCAGGTCAGCAGAGCTGCTCTAGAGGCAGAAAACCAGGTCAGCAGAGCTGCTCTAGAGGCAGAGAACCAGGTCAGAAGAGCTGGTTTAGAGCCAGAGAACCAGGTCAGCAGTGCTGCTTTAGAGCCAGAGAACCAGGTCAGCAGAGCTGCTTTAGAGCCAGAGAACCAGGTCAGCAGAGCTGCTGTAGAGCCAGAGAACCAGATCAGCAGAACTGCTTTAGAGGGAGAGAACCAGGCCAGCAGAGCTGCTTTAGAGCCAGAGAAACAGGTCAGCAGAGCTGCTTCAAAGCCAGAGAACCAGGTCAGCAGAGCTGCTTTAGAGCCAAAGAACCAGGTCAGCAGAGCTACTTTAGAGCCAGAGAACCAGGTCAGCAGAGCTGCTTCAAAGCCAGAGATACCAGGTCAGCAGAGTTGCTTTAGAGGGAGAGAGAACCAGGTCAGCTGAGCTGCTCTAGACGTAGAGAACCAGTTCAGCAGAGCTGCTTTAGAGCCAGAGAACCAGGTCAGCACAGCTGCTTTAGAGCCAGAGAACCAGATCAGCAGAGCTGCTTTAGAGCCAGAGAACCAGGTCAGCAGAGCCGCTGTAGAGCCAAAGAACCAGGTCAGCAGAGCTGCTTCAGAGACAGAGAACCAGGTCAGCAGAGCTAGTTCAAAGCCAGAGAATCAGTTCAGCAGAGCTGCTTTAGAGCCATAGAACCAGGTCAGCAGAACTGCTTTAGAGCCAGAGAACCAGGTCAGCAGAGCTGTTTTAGAGCCAGAGAACCAGGTCTGCAGAGCTGCTTTAGAGTCAGAGAACCAGGTCAGCAGAGCTGCTTTAGAGCCATATAACCAGGTCAGCAGAGCTGCTTTAGAGGGAGAGAACCAGGTCAGCAGAGCTGCTTTAGAGCCAGAGATGCAACTCAGCAGAGCTGCTTTAGAGCCAGAGAACCAGATCATCAGAGCCGTTAGAGCCACAGAACGAGGTCAGCAGAGCTGCTCTAGAGCCTCAGAACCAGGTCAGCAAGGCTGCTCTAGAGGCAGAGAACCAGGTCAGCAGAGCTGGTTTAGAGCCAGAGAACCAGGTCAGCAGAGCTGCTTTAGAGGGAGAGAACCAGGTCAGCAGAGCTGCTTTAGACCCAGAGATGCAACTCAGCAGAGCTGCTTTAGAGCCAGAGAACCAGATCATCAGAGCCGTTAGAGCCACAGAACGAGGTCAGCAGAGCTGCTCTAGAGCCTCAGAACCAGGTCAGCAAGGCTGCTCTAGAGGCAGAGAACCAGGTCAGCAGAGCTGGTTTAGAGCCAGAGAACCAGGTCAGCAGTGCTGCTTTAGAGCCAGAGAACCAGGTCAGCAGAGCTGCTTCAGAGACAGAGAACCAGGTCAGCAGAGCTAGTTCAAAGCCAGAGAATCAGTTCAGCAGAGCTGCTTTAGAGCCATAGAACCAGGTCAGCAGAACTGCTTTAGAGCCAGAGAACCAGGTCAGCAGAGCTGTTTTAGAGCCAGAGAACCAGGTCTGCAGAGCTGCTTTAGAGTCAGAGAACCAGGTCAGCAGAGCTGCTTTAGAGCCATATAACCAGGTCAGCAGAGCTGCTTTAGAGGGAGAGAACCAGGTCAGCAGAGCTGCTTTAGAGCCAGAGAAGCAACTCAGCAGAGCTGCTTTAGAGCCAGAGAATCAGATCATCAGAGCCGTTAGAGCCACAAAACGAGGTCAGCAGAGCTGCTCTAGAGCCTCAGAACCAGGTCAGCAAGGCTGCTCTAGAGGCAGAGAACCAGGTCAGCAGAGCTGGTTTAGAGCCAGAGAACCAGGTCAGCTGATCTGTTTTAGAGCCAGAGAACCAGGTCTGCAGAGCTGCTTTAGAGCCAGAGAACCAGGTCAGCAGAGCTGCTTTAGAGCCATATAACCAGGTCAGCAGAGCTGCTTTAGAGGGAGAGAACCAGGTCAGCAGAGCTGCTTTAGAGCCAGAGAAGCAATTCAGCAGAGCTGCTTTAGAGCCAGAGAACCAGATCAGCAGAGCCGTTGTAGAGCCACAGAACGAGGTCAGCAGAGCTGCTCTAGAGCCTCAGAACCAGGTCAGCAGAGCTGCTCCAGAAGCAGAGAACCAGGTCAGCAGAGCTGGTTTAGAGCCAGAGAACCAGGTCAGCAGAGCTGCTTTAGAGCCAGAGAACCAGGTCAGCAGAGCTGCTGTAGAGCCAGAGAACCAGATCATCAGAACTGATTTAGAGGGAGAGAACCAGGCCAGCACAGCTGCTTTAGAGCCAGAGAAACAGGTCAGCAGAGCTGCTTCAAAGCCAGAGAACCAGGTCAGCAGATCTGCTTTAGAGCCAAAGAACCAGGTCAGCAGAGCTACTTTAGAGCCAGAGAACAAGGTCAGCAGAGCTGCTTCAAAGCCAGAGATACCAGGTCAGCAGAGCTGCTTTAGAGGGAGAGAGAACCAGGTCAGCTGAGCTGCTCTAGACGTAGAGAACGAGGTCAGCAGAGCTGCTTTAGAGCCAGAGAACCAGGTCAGCACAGCTGCTTTAGAGCTAGAGAACCAGGTAAGCAGAGCTGCTTTAGAGCTAGGGAATCAGGTCAGCAGAGCTGCTTCAAAGCCAGAGAACCAGGTCAGCAGAGCTGCTTTAGAGCCAGAGAACCAGGTCAGCAGAGCTGCTTCAAAGCCAGATATACCAGGTCAGCAGAGCTGCTTTAGAGGGAGAGAGAACCAGGTCAGCTGAGCTGCTCTAGGCGTAGAGAACCAGGTCAGCAGAGCTGCTTTAGAGCCAGAGAACCAGGTGAGCACAGCTGCTTTAGAGCCAGGGAACCAGGTCAGCAGAGCTGCTGTAGAGCCAAAGAACCAGGTCAGCAGAGCTGCTTCAGAGACAGAGAACCAGGTCAGCAGAGCTGGTTCAAAGCCAGAGAACCAGTTCAGAAGAGCTGAATTAGAGCCATAGAACCAGGTCAGCAGAGCTGCTTCAGAGCCAGAGAACCAGGTCAGCAGAGCTGTTTTAGAGCCAGAGAACCAGGTCAGCAGAGCTGCTTTAGAGCCAGAGAAACAGGTCAGCAGAGCTGTTTCAAAGCCAGAGAACCAGGCCAGCAGAGCTGCTTTAGAGCCATAGAACCAGGTCAGCAGAGCTACTTTAGAGCCAGAGATACCAGGTCAGCTAAGCTGCTTTAGAGGGAGAGAGAACCAGGTCAGCTGAGCTGCTCTAGACGTAGAGAACCAGGTCAGCAGAACTGCTTTAGAGCAGGAGAACCAGGTCAGCACAGCTGCTTTAGAGCCAGAGAACCAGGTCAGCAGAGCTGCTTTAGAGCCAGAGAACCAGGTCAGCAGAGCCGCTGTAGAGCCAAAGAACCAGGTCAGCAGAGCTGCTTCAGAGACAGAGAACCAGGTCAGCAGAGCTGGTTCAAAGCCAGAGAACCAGTTCAGCAGAGCTGCTTTAGAGCCATAGAACCAGGTCAGCAGAGCTGCTTCAGAGCCAGAGAACCAGGTCAGCAGAGCTGTTTTAGAGCCAGAGAACCAGGTCTGCAGAGCTGCTTTAGAGCCAGAGAACCAGGTCAGCAGAGCTGCTTTATAGCCATATAACCTGGTCAGCAGAGCTGCTTTAGATGGAGTAAACCAGGTCAGCAGAGCTGCTTTAGAGCCAGAGAAGCAATTCAGCAGAGCTGCTTTAGAGGGAGAGAGAACCAGTTCAGCTGAGCTGCTCTAGGCGTAGAGAACCAGGTCAGCAGAGCTGCTCTAGAGCCAGAGAACCAGGACAGCAGAGCTGCTTCAGAGCCAGAGAACCAGGTCAGCAGAGCTGTTTTAGAGCCAGAGAACCAGGTCTGCAGAGCTGCTTTAGAGCCAGAGAACCAGGTCAGCAGAGCTGCTTTACAGCCACAGAACCAGGTCAGCAGAGCTGCATTAGAGCCAGAGAACCAGGTCAGCAGAGCTGCTCCAGAGCCTAAGAACCAGGTCAGCAGGGCTGCTTTAGAGCCAGAGAACCAGGTTAGCACAACCGCTTCAGAGCCAGAGAACTAGGTCAGCAGAGCCGCTATAGAGCCAGACAAGCAGGTCAGCAGAGCCGCTTTAGAGCCAGAAAACCAGGTCAGCAGAGCTGCTCTAAAGCCTAAGATCCAGGTCAGCAGAGCTGCTCTAGAGGCAGAGAACCAGGTCAGCAGAGCTGCTGTAGAGGCAGAGAACCAGGTCAGCAGAGCTGCTTTAGAGCTAGAGAACCAGGTCAGCAGAGCTGCTTTAGAGCCAGAGAAACAGGTCAGCATAGCTGCTTCAAAGCCAGAGAACCAGGTCAGCAGAGCTGCTTTAGAGCCATAGAACCAGGTCAGCAGAGCTATTTTAGAGCCAGAGATACCAGGTCAGCAAAGCTGCTTTAGAGGGAGAGAGAACCAGGTCAGCTGAGCTGCTCTAGACGTAGAGAACCAGGTCAGCAGAACTGCTTTAGAGCAGGAGAACCAGGTCAGCACAGCTGCTTTAGAGCCAGAGAACCAGGTCAGCAGAGCTGCTTTAGAGCCAGAGAACCAGGTCAGCAGAGCCGCTGTAGAGCCAAAGAACCAGGTCAGCAGAGCTGCTTCAGAGACAGAGAACTAGGTCAGTAGAGCAGGTTCAAAGCCAGAGAACCAGTTCAGCAGAGCTGCTTTAGAGCCATAGAACCAGGTCAGCAGAGCTGCTTCAGAGCCAGAGAACCAGGTCAGCAGATCTGTTTTAGAGTCAGGGAACCAGGTCTGCAGAGCTGCTTTAGAGCCAGAGAACCAGGTCAGCAGAGCTGCTTTATAGCCATATAACCAGGTCAGCAGAGCTGCTTTAGAGGGAGAGAACCAGGTCAGCAGAGCTGCTTTAGAGCCAGAGATGCAACTCAGCAGAGCTGCTTTAGAGCCAGAGAACCA
>NW_028187295.1:0-80000 GCF_964204655.1 Triturus cristatus
TGGGCCTCCAGGCAGGGAGGTAGTCCAAGTGGCGGTCCTCTGGTCCAGCAGCAGCAGCAGCCCCCCTCAGGTAAGATCCTGGCAGAGAACAATTTCTGTGGGGACACAGCCCCATTTTTATACAGTCAAACCCTTTGTTCTGGGTTCAGGGTGAGGGGGAAAACCAGTCGCAGCTGGTTGGGGAGCACCCTTGATGTGCTCAGCCCCTCACTCTATTCACTGGCAGGGCTAGGGTCGTCAGTCGCACCACAGGGGGCGGGGCCAGCATTGTGTGTGGAAAACCCTGTCCTATTCAGGACCCAGGTGTACTCCTCCCACCCATCTAGCTGCTGATCTCCCCATTCACCACTGGGTGACTCATCCTGACTCTGGGGAATCCCTAGCCCGTCACATGACAAGACCAGCCAATCACGCGACAGACACACTGCACACAGAAGTGCCCACTTCTAGAAGTGGCACTTCCACACTAGGTACATGCACGCCGCACACATCATCGCGCAGCATTCAATCCCACGAGTCCGCACATACCAAACTCGGGCCTGCACACCCCACGCATCAGGAACTACTAGGGACACATACATTCCCCATGCATTCCTATGGGAGGGCAGGCCTATCTCACCACATGCACTCAGAGCACGCACGCACTTTACCCTGGGACACAGGGAAAGTGCGCAGAGACCAAACAATTACCACACCAAGTCACCAGTAAAACGCAAAAAAGTTCAGGGGTGAACCTGCCAGAAGGGCCAAGTCCAACAGGGGTCATGTTGGGGCTGGTGTTTCAGGGTTTAGGGAAGTGCAGTGGTGTTCGGGCAGTATAGGGGGTCGTGCTGGGGCTGGTTTTTCAGGGTTTATGGCAGTGCAGTGGTGTTCTGGCAGTGTAGGGGGTGGTGCGGGGGCTGGTGTTTCACGGTTTAGGGCAGTGGAGTGGTTTTTGGGCAGTGTAGGTGGTCGTGTGGGGACTGGTGTTTCAGGGTTTAGGGCAGTGCAGTGGTGTTCAGGCAGAGTAGGGAGTCATGCTGTGGCTGGTGTTTCAGGGTTTATGGCAGTACAGTGGTGTTCAGGCAGTGTAGGGTGTCAGGCTGGGGCTGGTATTTCAGGGTTTAGGGTAGTGTAGTGGTGTTCGGGCAGTGTAAGGGGTCATTCTGGGGATGGTGTTTCAGGGTTTAGGGCTGTTCAGTGGTGTTCAGGCTGTGTAGGGGTTTATGTTGGGGCTGGTGTTTCAGGGTTTAGGGCAGAGCAGGAGTGTTTGGGCAGTGTAAGGGGACGTGCTGGGGTGGTGTTTCAAGGTTTAGGGCAGTGCAGTGGTGTTCGGGCAGTGTATGGGACGTGCTGGGGGTTGTGTTCCAGGGTTTAGGGCAGTGCAGTGGTGTTCGGGCAGTGTAGGGGGACGTGCTGTGGGTGGTGTTTCAGGGTTTAGGGCAGTGCAGTGGTGTTCGGGCAGTGTAGGGGTTCATGCTGTGGCTGGTGTTTCAGGGTTTAGAACAGTGCAGTGGTGTTCAGGTAGTGTAGGGTGTCGGGCTGGGGCTGGTGTTCCAGGCTTTAGGGCATTGCATTGGTGTTCGGGCTGTGTAGGGGTTCGTGCTGTGGCTGGTGTTTCAGGGTTTAGGGCACTGCAGTGGTGTTCAGGCAGTGTAGGTCGTGAGGCTTGGGCTGGTGTCCCAGGGTTTAGGGCAGTGCATTGGTGTTCGGGCAGTGTAGGGGGTCATGTTGGGGCTGGTGTTTCAGGCTTTAGGGCAGATCAGTAGTGTTTGGGCATTGTAAGGGGACATGCTGGGGGTGGTGTTTCAGGATTTAGGGCAGTGCAGTGGTGTTCAGGCACTGTAGGGTGTGAGGCTGGGGCTGGTGTTTCAGGGTTTAGGGCAGTGAAGTGGTGTTTGGGCAGTATAGGGCGTCGTGCTGGGGCTGGTGTTTCAGGGTTTATGGCAGTGCAGTGGTGTTCAGGCAGTGTAGGGGGTGGTGCGGGGGCTGGTGTTTCAGGGTTTAGGGCAGTGGAGTGGTTTTTGGACAGTGTAGGTGGTCGTGTGGGGGCTGGTGTTTCAGGGTTTAGGGCAGTGCAGTGGTGTTCAGGCAGTGTAGGGAGTCGTGCTGTGGCTGGTGTTTCAGGGTTTACGGCAGTACAGTGGTGTTCAGGCAGTGTAGGGTGTCAGGCTGGGGCTGGTGTTTCAGGGTTTAGGGCAGTGAAGTGGTGTTCGGGCAGTGTACGGGGTCATTCTGGAATTGTGTTTCAGGGTTTAGGGCAGTTCAGTGGTGTTCAGGCTGTGTAGGGGTTTATGTTGGGGCTGGTGTTTCAGGGTTTAGGGTAGAGCAGGAGTGTTTGGGCAGTGTAAGGGGACGTGCTGGGGTGGTGTTTCAGGGTTTAGGGCAGTGCAGTGGTGTTCGGGCAGTATATGGGACGTGCTGGGGGTTGTGTGCCAGGGTTTAGGGCAGTGCAGTGGTGTTCGGGCAGTGTAGGGGGACGTGCTGTAGGTGGTGTTTCAGGGTTTAGGGCAGTGCAGTGGTGTTCGGGCAGTGTAGGGGCTCGTGCTGTGGCTGGTGTTTCAGGGTTTAGAACAGTGCAGTGGTGTTCGGGCAGTGTAGGGTGTCGGGCTGGGGCTGGTGTTCCAGGGTTTAGGGCATTGCATTGGTGTTCGGGCAGTGTAGAGGGTCGTGCGGGTGTTGGTGTTTTAGGGTTGAGGGCAGTTCAGTGGTGTTCGGGCAGTGTAGGGGGTTGTGCTGTGGCTGGTGTTTCAGGGTTTATGGAAGTGGAGTGGTGTTCGGGCAGTGTAGGGTGTCGGACTGTGGCTGGTGTTCCTGGGTTTAGAGCAGTGCATTGGTGTTCAGGCAGTGTAGGGGGGTCGTACTGGGGATGGTGTTTCAGGGTTTAGAGCAGCGCAGCAGTGTAGCGGGTCATGCTGAGACTGGTGTTTCAGGGTTTAGGGCAGTGCAGTGGTGTTCAGGCAGTGTAGGGGGTCATGCTGGGGCTGGTGTTCAGGGTTTAGGGCAGTGCAGTGGTGTTCGGTCAGTGTAGGGGGTTGTGCTGGGGCTGGTGTTTCAGGGTTTAGGGCAGAGCAGGAGTGTTTGGGCAGTGTAAGGGGACATGCTGGGGTGGTGTTTCAGGGTTTAGGGCAGTGCAGTGGTGTTCGGGCAGTGTAGGGGACGTGCTGGGGGTTGTGTTCTAGGGTTTAGGGCAGTACAGTGGTGTTCGGGCAGTGTAGGGGGACGTGCTGTAGGTGGTGTTTCAGGGTTTAGGGCAGTGCAGTGCTGTTCGGGCAGTGTAGGGGTTTGTGCTTTGGCTGCTATTTCAGGGTTTAGAACAGTGCAGTGGTGTTCGGGCAGTTTAGGGTGTCGGGCTGGGGCTGGTGTTTTAGGGTTTAGGGCAGAGCAGTGGTGTTCGGGCAGTGTAGGTGGACATGCTGGGGCTGGTGTTTCAGGTTTAGGGCAGTGCAGTGGTGTTCGGGCAATGTAGGGGGGCGTGCTGTAGGTAGTGTTTCAGGGTTTAGGGTAGTGCAGTGGTGTTCGGGCAGTGTAGGGGTTCGTGCTGTGGCTGGTGTTTCAGGGTTTAGGGCAGTGCAGTTGTGTTCGGGCAGTGTAGGGTGTCGGGCCGGGGCTGGTGTTTCAGGATTTAGGGCAATGCAGTGGTGTTCGGGCAATGTAGGGTGTCTTGGTAGGGCTGGTGTTTCAGGGTTTAGAGCAGTGCAGTGGTCTTCGGGCAGTGTAGGGTGTCTTGGTAGGGCTGGTGTTTCAGGGATTAGGGCAGTGCAGTGGTGTTCGGGCAGTGTGGGGGTTCTTTCAGGGGGTAGGGTATCAGGGTTTAGGGCAGTGGTGTTCAGGCAGTGTAGGGGGTCTTGCTGGGGGTGCTGTTTCAGGGTTTAGGGCAGTGGTGCAGTGGTGTTCTGCCAGTGTACGGGGTCTTGCAAGGGGTGGTGTCTCAGGGTTTAGGGCAGTGGTATTCGGGCAGTGTAGGGGGTCTTGCTGGGGGTGGTGTTTCAGGGTTTAGGGCACTGCAGTAGTGTTCGGGCAGTGTAGGGGGTCGTGCGGGGACTGGGGTTTCAGGGTTTAGGGCAGTGCAGTGGTGTTCAGGCAGTGTAGGGCGGCATGCGGGGACTGGTGTTTCAGGGTTTAGGGCAGTGTAGTGGTGTTCGGACAGTGTAGGGGGTCGTGCGGTGTTAGACCTGGCTCCTTGGCGTGAGTCTCCCTTCCACTTTTTGTCGCTGTCCCTCATGTGTTTTTATGGTTTTGGCCGCTCAGAGCACTGTGCCACTGCCAACCAGTGCCACAGTGCAAGTGCTCCCTTTGTAAAATGTACATGTTGGTTGGATTCCATGATTGGCTTATTTGGTTTACTATCAGACCCCAGTAAAGTGCACCAGGAGTGCCAGGGCGTGTAAATACAAATGCCGCTGGTGGGCTTGCAGCACTGGTTGTGCCACCCACAGAAGCGGCCTGGTAAAATATGTCTAGGTCTGCCATTGCAGAACCTGCGTGTAGTGTGGTACTGACATGCTGACTGGCAAGTGCACCCACTTGCCAGTCCCTAACCCTTCCCTTAACTTCATGTTAGTCACCCATATGGTAGGCCCAAGGGCAGGGTGCATTGTAAGCATAAGGTAGGACAAGCCCTGATGTGTGTGGTATGTCCTAATAGTGAATTACAGCCATTTTCGTTTTTCACTATTGTAAGGCTACCTGTTCTCATAGGCCAGAATGGGCTGATAAGATTGTTACATCCTATGATCCTAACAGACCATGGGAACATGGTAGAAAATCGAGTTTAGTATGCCTGAACTCAGAATAATAAGGTACATCTTTTAGTAAGGTTTATTTTAATTTTCTGCGTTTGCAAATGCCACTTGGTGGTGAGTAGAAAGATTGACCTGTAGATGGGTGGGAGGAGTAGACCTGGACTCTAAATAGGGCTGTGCTCTGCCACCACAATGCTGGCTCCGCCCCCTGTGGAGCGTCTGATGGCTCTGCCCTGCCCCCTGAAAGAAGAAGCCTGCATCGCATCAACAAAGTGCTGCAGAACTGGACTGAACTAGGCAAGGGTCCCCCTGGCCTGAGAGAACAAAGGATTTGTGGTATAAATGTAGGAGCCCTGCTCCTAAGAAACTAGATCCTGTCCTGCCAAGAAGAAACCTCTGTCCGACCTGAAGGAACTGGAAAAGCTGCATGGAGGAGTACTGTCCCTGACCTGGGGGATTGGCCTGCAGTGGTTGCCTTGCTGCTGAAGAAGAAGAAGAAAAGACTCAAGAAACTTTTATTTGACTTGTGCTGAGAGATCTCCAAGGGCTTGTGATTGAGCTTGCCCCCTGAACGAAGTCCCAGGACCAGTGGACTACACCGCCATGAGATCGCCTGGGAAAACGGACCGTTTTCTCCGCATCTTCAACTCGAACTGCTGCGTACGTCTCGCTGATCGCAGCGTACCCCCTGAAAGCTAGTATTCCGCTGTCCGGCCTGAACAACATGACTAAGGTCCCTCTACGAGCCGTAGCTCGCACCGCAAAGGAAGGAATCGTCCGGCCTGAGCAACGCGACTAACAGGCCCCTACGAGCCGTAGCTCGCACCGTAACGGAAGGACTGCGAACCGTACTTGCTACTATTCCCTACGAACCGTACTGCCGGCGTACGCTCCTTTCCCCTGCTTTGGAAAGGCTGCGGTGCATACGGTAGTTGCGTATGTCTCCCCTGTGCGGAGCGTACTGTTCGCTTGTATCCAGCGCTTCGAATCAAGATTGCCGATCTCATGGTACGGCACGAACGCCACAACGCACTTTGAACGCACCGTACTTACGCACTGTCCCCTGAAGCCCTTCACGCCCAAGGTCTAGTACGCATCGCACTAGGAGGACAACGCACCGTACATCGCGCTTGATGCCAGTGCACCATCAGTGACGAACTCACCAAGTAAGGTACTGTGCCTGTTCGCACCGTAGGGCGTACACTTCATCCCGAAGCACCTACAGTGCGTGTGAGACCCGTTCCCAAGCAGTTTTTATCTCGTACGAAGCGTACGGACAGGAACGAAGAGCACAGAACTTTAAAACTACGCTAAACCCAAGAACTCTTTGTCTAATAAGTATTGTGGGACATTTAAACGTTATCTGGTCTTGTGCTAAGCCTAATCTATATATATAAAAAGTGTTCTTTTTTATATCCCAGTGTGGAGTCCATTTGTGGGTTGTCACTGAGTTACTGTGTGTGTGTTCACAAATGCTTAACCTAAACGCTCTGAGATAGGCCTTGTCTGCTCGCGCCAAGCTACCAGAGGGTGAGCAGGGGTTATTGTTGGAGTGTACCCCCCTACCCTGACTGGAGGAAAGGTTCCCTGCTTGACACAAGTACCTACCTGTGCCAACCAGAGAACCCGGATTCTAACATGCAGGGAATGGTGTTTCAGGGATTAAGGCTGTGTAGTGGTTTTCAGGTAGTGTAGGGGGTCGTGCGGTGGATGGTGTTTCACGGTTTAGGGCAGTGCAGTGGTGTTCAGGCAGTGTATAGGGTCGTGCGGAGCTGGTGTTTAAGGGTTTAGGGCAGTGCAGGGGTGTTCGGGCAGTGTTGGGGTCTTGCTGGGGGTGGTGTTTCAGGGTTTAGGGCAGTGGTGTTTGGGCAGTGTAGGGGGTCTTGCTGGGGGTGGTGTTTCAGGGCTTAGGGCAGTGTAGTGGTGTTTGGGCAGTGCGGGGGGTCGTGCTGGGGTGGTGTTTCAGGATTTAGGGCAGTGTAGTGGTGTCCGGGCAGTGTAGGGGTCGTGCTGGGGATGGTGTTTCAGGGTTTTTGGCAGTGCAGTGGTGTTCAGGCAGTGTAGGGGGTCGTGCTGGAACTGGTGTTTCAGGATTTAGGGCAGTGCAGTGGTGTTCAGGCAGTGTTCTAGGTCGTGCTGGGGCTGGTGTTTCAGGGTTTAGGGCAGTGCAGGGGTGTTCGGGCAGTGTAGGGGGTCATGCTGGGGCTGGTGTTTCAGGGTTTCGGGCAGTGCAGTGGTGTTACGGCAGTGTAGGGGGTCTTGCAGGGGCTGGTGTATCAGAGTTTAGGGCAGTGGTTTTCGGGCAGTGTTGGGGTCTTCCTCGGAGTGGTGTTTCAGGGTTTAGGGCAGTGGTGCAGTGGTGTTCGGGTAGTGTATGGGTTCTTACAGGGGGTGGTGTCTCAGGGTTTAGGGCAGTGGTATTCGGGCAGTGTAGGGTTTCTTGCTGGGGGTGGTGTTTCAGGGTTTAGGGCAGTGGTGTTCGGGCAGTGTAGGGGGTCTTGCAGTGTCTGGTGTTTCAGGGTTTAGGGCAGTGCACTGGTGTTTGGGCAATGTAGGGAGTCATGCAGAGACTGGGGTTTCAGCATTTAGGGCAGTGCAGTGGTGGTTGGGCTGTGCAGGGGGTCGTGCGGGGTCTGGTGTTTCAGGATTTAGGGCAGGGCAGTGGTGCAGTGGTGCAGTGGTGTTCGGGTAGTGTATGGGTTCTTACAGGGGGTGGTGTCTCAGGGTTTAGGGCAGTGGTATTCGTGCAGTGTAGGGTTTCTTGCTGGGGTGGTGTTTCAAGGTTTAGGGCAGTGGTGTTCGGGCATTGTAGGGGGTCTTGCAGTGGCTGGTGTTTCAGGGTTAAGGGCAGTGCACTGGTGTTTGGGCAGTGTAGGGAGTCGTGCAGGGATTGAGGTTTCAGCATTTAGTGCAGTGCAGTGGTGTTTAGGCTGTGCAGGGGGTTGTGCGGGGTCTGGTGTTTCAGAATTTAGGGCAGGGCAGTGGTGCAGTGGTGTTCGGGTAGTGTATGGGTTCTTATAGGGGGTGGTGTCTCAGCGTTTAGGGCAGTGGTATTCGGTCAGTGTAGGGTTTCTTGCTGGGGGTGGTGTTTCAGGGTTTAGGGCAGTGGTGTTCGGGCAGTGTAGGGGGTCTTGCAGTGGCTGGTGTTTCAGGGTTTAGGGCAGTGCACTGGTGTTTGGGTAGTGTAGGGAGTCGTGCAGGGCATGGGGTTTCAGCATTTAGGACAGTGCAGTTGTGTTTGGGCTGTGCAGGGGGTCGTGCGGGGTCTGGTGTTTCAGGATTTAGGGCAGGGCAGTGGTGTTCGGGCAGTGTTAGGGGTCGTGCGGGGTCTGGTGTTTCAGGGTTTAGGGCTGTGCAGTGGTTTTCTGGCAGTGCAGGGGGTCGTGCGGGGGCTGGTGTTTTAGGGTTTAGGGCAGTGCAGTGGTGTTTGGGCATTGCATTGGGTTGTGCGGGGGCTGGAGTTCAGGGTTTAGGGCAGTGCAGTGATATTTGGGCAGTGTAAGGGGTCGTGCTGGGGCTGATGTTTCATGGTTTAGGGCAGTGCAGTGGTGTTCGGTCAGTGTAGGGCTCGTGCAGGGGGTGGTGTTTCAGGGTTTAGGGCAGTGCAGTGGTGTTCTGGAAGTGTGGGTGGTCATGCAGGGGCTGGTGTTTCAGGGTTTAGGGCAGTGCAGTGGTGTTCGGGCAGTATAGGGGGTTGTGCTGGGGCTGGTGTTTCAGGGTTTAGGGCAGTGGTGTTTGTCATTGTAGGGGGTCGTGCTGAGGATGGTGTTTCAGGGTTTGGGGCAGTGCAGTGGTGTTCGGGCAGTGTAGGTGGTCGAGCTGGGTCTCGTGTTTCAGGGTTCAGGGCAATGCATTGGTGTTCGGCCAGTGTAGGGGTTCTTGCTGAGGCTGGTGTTTCAGGGTTTAGGGCAGAGCAGTGGTGTTCAGGCAGTGTAGGGGGACATGCTGGGTGTGGTGTGTCAGGATCTAGGGCAGTGCAGTGGTGTTCGGGCAGTGTAGGGGGACATGCTGGGTTTTTGTTTCATTGTTTAGGGCAGAGCAGTTGTGTTCAGGCAGTGTAGGAGGTTATGCTGGGGAAGGTGTTTGAGGGTTTTGGGCAATGCAGTGGTGTTGGAGCAGTGTAGGGTGTCGTGCTGGGGTTGGTGTTTCAGGGTTTAGGGCAGTGCAGTGGTGTTCGGGCAGTGTAGGGGGTCGTGCGGGGCTGGTGTTTCAGAGTTTAGGGCAGTGCAGTCGTGTTCGGGCAGGTTAGGGGGTCGTGCGGGGACTGGTGTTTCAGGGTTTAGGGCAGTGCAGTGGTGTTTGGGCAGCATAGGGTATCGTAAGGGGACTGGTGTTTCAGTGTTTAGGGCAGTGCATTGGTGTTCGGCCAGTGTATGGGGTCGTGCTGGTGCTGGTGTTTCAGGGTTTAGGGCAGAGCAGTGGTTTTCGGGCAGTGTAGGGGGATGTGCTGGGGTGGTGGGTCAGGGTTTAGAGCAGTGCAGTGGTGTTCGGGCAGTGTAGGGGGACGTGCTGGGGTGGTGTCTCAGGGTTTAGGGCGGAGCAGTGGTGATTGGGCAGTTTAGGGGGTCATGCTGGGGAAGGTGTTTCAGGGTTTAGGGCAGTGCAGTGGTGTTTGGGCAGTGTAGGTGGTCGTGCTGGGTTTGGTGTTTCAGGGTTTAGGGCAGTGCAGTGGTGTTCGGGCAGTGTAGGGGGTCATGCGGGGGCTGGTGTTTCAGGGTTTAGGGCAGTGCAGTGGTGTTCGGGCAGTATATGGGGTTGTGCGGCGACTGGTGTTTCAGGGTTTAGGGCAGTGCAGTGGTTTTCGGGCAGTGTAGGGGGTTGTGCTGGGGCTGGTGTTTCAGGGTTTATGGCAGTGCAGTGGTGATCTGGCAGGGTAGAGTGTCTTGGTAGGGCTGGTGTTTCAGGGTTTAGGGCAGTGCAGTGGTGTTCAGGCAGTGTGGGGGGTCGTGCTGGGGATGGTGAATCAGGGTTGAGCAGTGGTGTTCAGGCAGTGTAAGGGGTCTTGCTGGGGGTGCTGTTTCAGGCTTTAGGACAGTGGTGTTCGGTCAGTGTACACGATCTTGCAGGGGGTGGTGTTTCACGGTTTCGGGCACTGCAGTGATGTTCGGGCAGTGTAGGGGGTCGTGCGGGGACTGGGGTTTCAGGGTTTAGGGCAGTGCAGTGGTGTTCGGGCAGTGTAGGGGGCATGCGGGGACTGGTGTTTCAGGGTTTAGGGCTGTGTAGGGGTTTTCGAGCAGTGTAGGGGGTCGTGCGGGGGGATGGTGTTTCAGGGTTTAGGGCAGTGCAGTGTGTTCGGGCAGTGTAGGGGGACGTGCTGGGGTGGTGTTTCAGGGTTTAGGGCGGAGCAGTGGTGATTGGGCAGTTTAGGGGGTCATGCTGGGGAAGGTGTTTCAGGGTTTAGGGCAGTGCAGTGGTGTTTGGGCAGTGTAGGTGGTCATGCTGGGGTTGGTGTTTCACGGTTTCGGGCACTGCAGTGATGTTCGGGCAGTGTAGGGGGTCGTGCGGGGACCGGGGTTTCAGGGTTTAGGGCAGTGCAGTGGTGTTCGGGCAATGTAGGGGGCATGCGGGGACTGGTGTTTCAGGGATTAGGGCTGTGTAGGGGTTTTCGAGCAGTGTAGGGGGTCGTGCGGGGGGATGGTGTTTCAGGGTTTAGGGCAGTGCAGTGGTGTTCGGGCAGTGTATGGGGTCATGCGGGGCTGGTGTTTCAGGGTTTAGGGCAGTGCAGTGGTGTTCGGGCAGTGTTGGGGTCTTGCTGGGGGTGGTGTTTTAGGGTTTAGGGCAGTGGTGTTTGGCAAGTGTAGGGGGTCTTGCTGGGGGTGGTTTTTCAGGGCTGCGGGCAGTGTAGTGGTGTTTGGGCAGTGTGGGGGGTCATGCTGGGGTGGTGTTTCAGGATTTAGGGCAGTGCAGTGGTGTTCGGGCAGAGTAGGGGTCGTGCTGGGGGTGGTGTTTCAGGGTTTATGGCAGTGCAGTGGTGTTCGGGCAGTGTAGAGGGTCGTGCTGGAACTGGTGTTTCAGGATTTAGGGCAGTGCAGTGGTGTTTGGGCAGTGTTCTAGGTCGTGCTGGGGCTGGTGTTTCAGGGTTTAGGGCAGTGCAGTGGTGTTACGGCAGTGTAGGGGGTCTTGCAGGGGCTTGTGTATCAGAGTTTAGGCCAGTGGTTTTCGGGCAGTGTTTGGGTCTTTCTCGGGGGGTGTTTCAGGGTTTAGGGCAGTGGTGCAGTGGTGTTCGGGCAGTGCATGGGTTCTTGCAGGAGGTGGTGTCTCAGCGCTTAGGGCAGTGGTATTCGGGCAGTGTAGGGTTTCTTGCTGGGGGTGGTGTTTCAGGGTTTAGGGCAGTGCACTGCTGTTTGGGCAGTGTAGGGGGTCATGCGGGGACCGGGGTTTCAGCGTTTAGGGCAGTGCAGTGGTGTTTGGGCTGTGTAGGGGGTCGTGTGGGGTCTGGTGTTTCAGGGTTTAGGGCAGGGCAGTGGTGTTTGGGCAGTGTTAGAGGTCGTGCGGCGTCTGGTGTTTCAGGGTTTAGGGATGTGCAGTGGTTTTCGGGCAGTGTAGGGGGTTGTGCGGGGGCTGGTGTTTCAGGGTTTAGGGCAGTGCAGTGGTGTTTGGTCATTGTTGGGGGTCGTGCGGGGGCTGGTGTTTCAGGGTTTAGGGCAGTGCAGTGATATTTTGGCAGTGTAGGGGGTCGTGCTGGGGCTGATGTTTCATGGTTTAGGGCAGTGCACTGGTGTTTGTGCAGTGTAGGGGGTCGTGCGGGGACCGGGGTTTCAGCGTTTAGGGCAGTGCAGTGGTGTTTGGGCTGTGTAGGGGGTCGTGTGGGGTCTGGTGTTTCAGGGTTTTGGGCAGGGCAGTGGTGTTTGGGCAGTGTTAGAGGTCATGCGGCGTCTGGTGTTTCAGGATTTAGGGATGTGCAGTGGTTTTCGGGCAGTGTAGGGGGTCGTGCGGGGGCTGGCGTTTCAGGGTTTAGGGCAGTGCAGTGGTGTTTGGTCATTGTTGGGGGTCGTGCGGGGGCTGGTGTTTCAGGGTTTAGGGCAGTGCAGTGATATTTGGGCAGTGTAGGGGTCGTGCTGGGGCTGATGTTTCATGGTTTAGGGCAGTGCAGTGGTGTTCGGTCAGTGTAGGGCTCGTGCAGGGGGTGGTGTTTCAGGGTTTAGGGCAGTGCAGTGGTGTTCTGGCATTGTGGGTGGTCATGCAGGAGCTGGTGTTTCAGGGTTTAGGGCAGTACAGCGGTGTTCGGGCAGTGTTGGGGTCATGCTGGGTGTGGTGTTTCAGGGTTTAGTGCCGTGGTGTTTGTCAGTGTAGGGGGTCGTGCTGAGGAAGGTGTTTCAGGGTTTAGGGCAGTGCAGTGGTGTTCGGGCAGTGTAGGGGGTCGAGCTGGGGCTGGTGTTTCAGGGTTCAGGGCAGTGCATTGTTGTTCGGCCAGTGTAGGGGTTCGTGCTATGGCTGGTTTTTCAGGGTTTAGGGCAGAGCAGTGGTGCTCAGGCAGTGTAGGGGGACGTGCTGGGTGTGGTGTGTCAGGGTTTAGGGCAGTGCAGTGGTGTTCGGGCTGTGTAGGGGGACATGCTGGGGGTTTTGTTTCAGGGTTTAGGGCAGAGCAGTTGTGTTCAGGCAGTGTAGGGGGTCATGCTGGGGAAGGTGTTTGAGGGTTTTGGGCAGTGCAGTGGTGTTCGAGCAGTGTAGGGGGTCGTGCTGTGGTTGGTGTTTCAGGGTTTAGGGAAGTGCAGTGGTGTTTGGGCAGTGTAGGGGGTCGTGCGGGTCTGGTGTTTCAGAGTTTAGGGCAGTGCAGTGGTGTTCGGGTACTGTATGGAGTCGTGTGGGGACTGGTGTTTCAGGGTTTAGTGCAGAGCAGTGGTGTTTGGGCAGCATAGGGTGTCGTGCGGGGACTGGTGTTTCAGGGTTTAGGGCAGTGCATTGGTGTTCGGCCAGTGTATGGGTTCGTGCTGGGGCTGGTGTTTCAGGGTTTAGGGCAGAGCAGTGGTGTTCAGGAAGTGTAGGGTGATGTGCTGGGGTGGTGTGTCAGGGTTTAGGGCAGTGCAGTGGTGTTCGGGCAGTGTAGGGGGACGTGCTGGGGGTGGTGTTTCAGGGTTTAGGGCAGTGCAGTGGTGTTCTGGCATTGTAGGTGGTCATGCAGGAGCTGGTGTTTCAGGGTTTAGGGCAGTACAGCGGTGTTCGGGCAGTGTTGGGGTCTTGCTGGGTGTGGTGTTTCAGGGTTTAGTGCTGTGGTGTTTGTCAGTGTAGGGGGTCGTGCTGAGGAAGGTGTTTCAGGGTTTAGGGCAGTGCAGTGGTGTTCGGGCAGTGTAGGGGGTCGAGCTGGGGCTGGTGTTTCAGGGTTCAGGGCAGTGCATTGTTGTTCGGCCAGTGTAGGGGTTCGTGCTATGGCTGGTTTTTCAGGGTTTAGGGCAGAGCAGTGGTGCTCAGGCAGTGTAGGGGGACGTGCTGGGTGTGGTGTGTCAGGGTTTAGGGCAGTGCAGTGGTGTTCGGGCTGTGTAGGGGGACATGCTGGGGGTTTTGTTTCAGGGTTTAGGGCAGAGCAGTTGTGTTCAGGCAGTGTAGGGTGTCATGCTGGGGAAGGTGCTTGAGGGTTTTGGGCAGTGCTGTGGTGTTTGGGCAGTGTAGGGGGTCGTGCTGGGGTTGGTGTTTCAGGGTGTAGGGCAGTGCAGTGGTGTTCGGGCAGAGTAAGGGGTCGTGCGGGGCTGGTGTTTCAGAGTTTAGGGCAGTGCAGTGGTTTTCGGGTAGTGTATGGAGTTGTGTGGGGACTGGTGTTTCAGGGTTTAGTGCAGAGCAGTGGTGTTTGGGCAGCATAGGGTGTCGTGCGGGGACTGGTGTTTCAGGGTTTAGGGCAGTGCATTGGTGTTCGGCCAGTGTATGGGTTCGTGCTGGGGCTGGTGTTTCAGGGTTTAGGGCAGAGCAGTGGTGTTCGGGCAGTGTAGGGTGATGTGCTGGGGTGGTGTGTCAGGGTTTAGGGCAGTGCAGTGGTGTTCGGGCAGTGTAGGGGGACGTGCTGGGGGTGGTGTTTCAGGGTTTAGGGCGGAGCAGTGGTGATCGGGCAGTGTAGGGGGTCGTGCTGGGGAAGGTGTTTGAGGGTTTATGGCAGTGCAGTGGTGTTCTGGCAGTGTAGGGGGTCGTGCTGGGGTTGGTGTTTCAGGGTTTAGGGCAGGGCAGTGGTGTTTGGGCAGTGTTAGAGGTCGTGCGGCGTCTGGTGTTTCAGGATTTAGGGATGTGCAGTGGTTTTCGGGCAGTGTAGGGGGTCGTGCGGGGGATGGTGTTTAGGGTTTAGGGCAGTGCAGTGGTGTTTGGTCATTGTTGGGGGTCATGCGGGGGCTGGTGTTTCAGGGTTTAGGGCAGTGCAGTGATATTTGGGCAGTGTAGGGGGTCGTGCTGGGGCTGATGTTTCATGGTTTAGGGCAGTGCAGTGGTGTTCGGTCAGTGTAGGGCTCGTGCAGGGGGTGGTGTTTCAGGGTTTAGGGCAGTGCATTGGTGTTCTGGCATTGTAGGTGGTCATGCAGGAGCTGGTGTTTCAGGGTTTAGGGCAGTACAGCGGTGTTCGGGCAGTGTTGGGGTCTTGCTGGGTGTGGTGTTTCAGGGTTTAGTGCCGTGGTGTTTGTCAGTGTAGGGGGTCGTGCTGAGGAAGGTGTTTCAGGGTTTAGGGCAGTGCAGTGGTGTTCGGGCAGTGTAGGGGGTCGAGCTGGGGCTGGTGTTTCAGGGTTCAGGGCAGTGCATTGTTGTTCGGCCAGTGTAGGGGTTCGTGCTATGGCTGGTTTTTCAGGGTTTAGGGCAGAGCAGTGGTGCTCAGGCAGTGTAGGGGGATGTGCTGGGTGTGGTGTGTCAGGGTTTAGGGCAGTGCAGTGGTGTTCGGGCTGTGTAGGGGGACATGCTGGGGGTTTTGTTTCAGGGATTAGGGCAGAGCAGTTGTGTTCAGGCAGTGTAGGGGGTCATGCTGGGGAAGGTGTTTGAGGGTTTTGGGCAGTGCAGTGGTGTTCGAGCAGTGTAGGGGGTCGTGCTGGGGTTGGTGTTTCAGGGTTTAGGGAAGTGCAGTGGTGTTTGGGCAGTGTAGGGGGTCATGTGGGGCTGGTGTTTCAGACTTTAGGGCAGTGCAGTGGTGTTCGAGTAGTGTATGGAGTTGTGTGGGGACTGGTGTTTCAGGGTTTAGTTCAGAGCAGTGGTGTTTGGGCAGCATAGGGTGTCGTGCGGGGACTGGTGTTTCAGGGTTTAGGGCAGTGCATTGGTGTTCGGCCAGTGTATGGGTTCGTGCTGGGGCTGGTGTTTCAGGGTTTAGGGCAGAGCAGTGGTGTTCGGGCAGTGTAGGGTGATGTGCTGGGGTGGTGTGTCAGGGTTTAGGGCAGTGCAGTGGTGTTCGGGCAGTGTAGGGGGACGTGCTGGGGGTGGTGTTTCAGGGTTTAGGGCGGAGCAGTGGTGATCGGGCAGTGTAGGGGGTCGTGCTGGGGAAGGTATTTGAGGGTTTATGGCAGTGCAGTGGTGTTCTGGCAGTGTAGGGGGTCGTGCTGGGGTTGGTGTTTCAGGGTTTAGGGCAGGGCAGTGGTGTTTGGGCAGTGTTAGAGGTCGTGCGGCGTCTGGTGTTTCAGGGTTTAGGGATGTGCAGTGGTTTTCGGGCAGTGTAGGGGGTTGTGCGGGGGCTGGTGTTTCAGGGTTTAGGGCAGTGCAGTGGTGTTTGGTCATTGTTGGGGGTCGTGCGGGGGCTAGTGTTTCAGGGTTTAGGGCAGTGCAGTGATATTTGGGCAGTGTAGGGGGTCATGCTGGGGCTGATGTTTCATGGTTTAGGGCAGTGCACTGGTGTTTGGGCAGTGTAGGGGGTCGTGCGGGGACCGGGGTTTCAGCGTTTAGGGCAGTGCAGTGGTGTTTGGGCTGCGTAGGGGGTCGTGTGGGGTCTGGTGTTTCAGGGTTTTGGGCAGGGCAGTGGTGTTTGGGCAGTGTTAGAGGTCGTGCGGGGGCTGGTGTTTCAGGGTTTAGGGCAGAGCAGTGGTGTTCGGGCAGTGTAGGGTGATGTGCTGGGGTGGTGTGTCAGGGTTTAGGGCAGTGCAGTGGTGTTCGGGCAGTGTAGGGGGACTTGCTGGGGGTGGTGTTTCAGGGTTTAGGGCGGAGCAGTGGTGATCGGGCAGTGTAGGGGGTCGTGCTGGGGAAGGTGTTTGAGGGTTTATGGCAGTGCAGTGGTGTTCTGGCAGTGTAGGGGGTCGTGCTGGGGTTGGTGTTTCAGGGTTTAGGGCAGGGCAGTGGTGTTTGGGCAGTGTTAGAGGTCGTTCGGCGTCTGGTGTTTCAGGGTTTAGGGATGTGCAGTGGTTTTCGGGCAGTGTAGGGGGTTGTGCGGGGGCTGGTGTTTCAGGGTTTAGGGCAGTGCAGTGGTGTTTGGTCATTGTTGGGGGTCGTGCGGGGGCTGGTGTTTCAGGGTTTAGGGCAGTGCAGTGATATTTGGGCAGTGTAGGGGGTCGTGCTGGGGCTGATGTTTCATGGTTTAGGGCTGTGCACTGGTGTTTGGGCAGTGTAGGGCGTCGTGCAGGGACAGGGGTTTCAGCGTTTAGGGCAGTGCAGTGGTGTTTGGGCTGCGTAGGGGGTCGTGTGGGGTCTGGTGTTTCAGGGTTTTGGGCAGGGCAGTGGTGTTTGGGCAGTGTTAGAGGTCGTGCGGCGTCTGGTGTTTCAGGATTTAGGGATGTGCAGTGGTTTTCGGGCAGTGTAGGGGGTCGTGCGGGGGCTGGTGTTTCAGGGTTTAGGGCAGTGCAGTGGTGTTTGGTCATTGTTGGGGGTCGTGCGGGGGCTGGTGTTTCAGGGTTTAGGGCAGTGCAGTGATATTTGGGCAGTGTAGGGGGTCGTGCTGGGGCTGATGTTTCATGGTTTAGGGCAGTGCAGTGGTGTTCGGTCAGTGTAGGGCTCGTGCAGGGGGTGGTGTTTCAGGGTTTAGGGCAGTGCAGTGGTGTTCTGGCATTGTAGGTGGTCATGCAGGAGCTGGTGTTTCAGGGTTTAGGGCAGTACAGCGGTGTTCGGGCAGTGTTGGGGTCTTGCTGGGTGTGGTGTTTCAGGGTTCAGTGCCGTGGTGTTTGTCAGTGTAGGGGGTCGTGCTGAGGAAGGTGTTTCAGGGTTTAGGGCAGTGCAGTGGTGTTCGGGCAGTGTAGGGGGTCGAGCTGGGGCTGGTGTTTCAGGGTTCAGGGCAGTGCATTGGTGTTCGGCCAGTGTAGGGGTTCATGCTATGGCTGGTTTTTCAGGGTTTAGGGCAGAGCAGTGGTGCTCAGGCAGTGTAGGGGGACGTGCTGGGTGTGGTGTGTCAGGGTTTAGGGCAGTGCAGTGGTGTTCGGGCTGTGTAGTGGGACATGCTGGGGGTTTTGTTTCAGGGTTTAGGGCAGAGCAGTTGTGTTCAGGCAGTGTAGGGGGTCATGCTGGGGAAGGTGTTTGAGGGTTTTGGGCAGTGCAGTGGTGTTCGAGCAGTGTAGGGGGTCGTGCTGGGGTTGGTGTTTCAGGGTTTAGGGAAGTGCAGTGGTGTTTGGGCAGTGTAGGGGGTCGTGCGGGGCTGGTGTTTCAGAGTTTAGGGCAGTGCAATGGTGTTCGGGTAGTGTATGGAGTCGTGTGGGGACTGGTGTTTCAGGGTTTAGTGCAGAGCAGTGGTGTTCGGGCAGTGTAGAGGGTCGTGCTGGAACTGGTGTTTCAGGATTTAGGGCAGTGCAGTGGTGTTCGGGCAGTGTTCTAGGTCGTGCTGGGGCTGGTGTTTCAGGGTTTAGGGCAGTGCAGTGGTGTTACGGCAGTGTAGGGGGTCTTGCAGGGGCTTGTGTATCAGAGTTTAGGGCAGTGGTTTTCGGGCAGTGTTTGGGTCTTTCTCGGGGGGTGTTTCAGGGTTTAGGGCAGTGGTGCAGTGGTGTTCGGGCAGTGCATGGGTTCTTGCAGGAGGTGGTGTCTCAGCGTTTAGGGCAGTGGTATTCGGGCAGTGTAGGGTTTCTTGCTGGGGGTGGTGTTTCAGGGTTTAGGGCAGTGCATTGCTGTTTGGGCAGTGTAGGGGGTCATGCGGGGACCGGGGTTTCAGCGTTTAAGGCAGTGCAGTGGTGTTTGGGCTGTGTAGGGGGTCGTGTGGGGTCTGGTGTTTCAGGGTTTAGGGCAGGGCAGTGGTGTTTGGGCAGTGTTAGAGGTCGTGCGGCGTCTGGTGTTTCAGGGTTTAGGGATGTGCAGTGGTTTTCGGGCAGTGTAGGGGGTTGTGTGGGGGCTGGTGTTTCAGGGTTTAGGGCAGTGCAGTGGTGTTTGGTCATTGTTGGGGGTCGTGCGGGGGCTGGTGTTTCAGGATTTAGGGCAGTGCCGTGATATTTTGGCAGTGTAGGGGGTCGTGCTGGGGCTGATGTTTCATGGTTTAGGGCAGTGCACTGGTGTTTGTGCAGTGTAGGGGGTCGTGCGGGGACCGGGGTTTCAGCGTTTAGGGCAGTGCAGTGGTGTTTGGGCTGTGTAGGGGGTCGTGTGGGGTCTGGTGTTTCAGGGTTTTGGGCAGGGCAGTGGTGTTTGGGCAGTGTTAGAGGTCGTGCGGCGTCTGGTGTTTCAGGATTTAGGGATGTGCAGTGGTTTTCGGGCAGTGTAGGGGGTCGTGCGGGGGCTGGTGTTTCAGGGTTTAGGGCAGTGCAGTGGTGTTTGGTCATTGTTGGGGGTCGTGCGGGGGCTGGTGTTTCAGGGTTTAGGGCAGTGCAGTGATATTTGGGCAGTGTAGGGGTCGTGCTGGGGCTGATGTTTCATGGTTTAGGGCAGTGCAGTGGTGTTCGGTCAGTGTAGGGCTCGTGCAGGGGGTGGTGTTTCAGGGTTTAGGGCAGTGCAGTGGTGTTCTGGCATTGTAGGTGGTCATGCAGGAGGTGGTGTTTCAGGGTTTAGGGCAGTACAGCGGTGTTTGGGCATTGTTGGGGTCTTGCTGGGTGTGGTGTTTCAGGGTTTAGTGCCGTGGTGTTTGTCAGTGTAGGGGGTCGTGCTGAGGAAGGTGTTTCAGGGTTTAGGGCAGTGCAGTGGTGTTCGGGCAGTGTAGGGGGTCGAGCTGGGGCTGGTGTTTCAGGGTTCAGGGCAGTGCATTGTTGTTCGGCCAGTGTAGGGGTTCGTGCTATGGCTGGTTTTTCAGGGTTTAGGGCAGAGCAGTGGTGCTCAGGCAGTGTAGGGGGACGTGCTGGGTGTGGTGTGTCAGGGTTGAGGCCAGTGCAGTGGTGTTCGGGCTGTGTAGGGGGACATGCTGGGGGTTTTGTTTCAGGGTTTAGGGCAGAGCAGTTGTGTTCAGGCAGTGTAGGGGGTCATGCTGGGGAAGGTGTTTGAGGGTTTTGGGCAGTGCAGTGGTGTTCGAGCAGTGTAGGGGGTCGTGCTGGGGTTGGTGTTTCAGGGTTTAGGGAAGTGCAGTGGTGTTTGGGCAGTGTAGGGGGTCGTGCGGGGCTGGTGTTTCAGAGTTTAGGGCAGTGCAATGGTGTTCGGGTAGTGTATGGAGTCGTGTGGGGACTGGTGTTTCAGGGTTTAGTGCAGAGCAGTGGTGTTCGGGCAGTGTAGAGGGTCGTGCTGGAACTGGTGTTTCAGGATTTAGGGCAGTGCAGTGGTGTTCGGGCAGTGTTCTAGGTCGTGCTGGGGCTGGTGTTTCAGGGTTTAGGGCAGTGCAGTGGTGTTACGGCAGTGTAGGGGGTCTTGCAGGGGCTTGTGTATCAGAGTTTAGGGCAGTGGTTTTCGGGCAGTGTTTGGGTCTTTCTCGGGGGGTGTTTCAGGGTTTAGGGCAGTGGTGCAGTGGTGTTCGGGCAGTGCATGGGTTCTTGCAGGAGGTGGTGTCTCAGCGTTTAGGGCAGTGGTATTCGGGCAGTGTAGGGTTTCTTGCTGGGGGTGGTGTTTCAGGGTTTAGGGCAGTGCATTGCTGTTTGGGCAGTGTAGGGGGTCATGCGGGGACCGGGGTTTCAGCGTTTAAGGCAGTGCAGTGGTGTTTGGGCTGTGTAGGGGGTCGTGTGGGGTCTGGTGTTTCAGGGTTTAGGGCAGGGCAGTGGTGTTTGGGCAGTGTTAGAGGTCGTGCGGCGTCTGGTGTTTCAGGGTTTAGGGATGTGCAGTGGTTTTCGGGCAGTGTAGGGGGTTGTGTGGGGGCTGGTGTTTCAGGGTTTAGGGCAGTGCAGTGGTGTTTGGTCATTGTTGGGGGTCGTGCGGGGGCTGGTGTTTCAGGATTTAGGGCAGTGCCGTGATATTTTGGCAGTGTAGGGGGTCGTGCTGGGGCTGATGTTTCATGGTTTAGGGCAGTGCACTGGTGTTTGTGCAGTGTAGGGGGTCGTGCGGGGACCGGGGTTTCAGCGTTTAGGGCAGTGCAGTGGTGTTTGGGCTGTGTAGGGGGTCGTGTGGGGTCTGGTGTTTCAGGGTTTTGGGCAGGGCAGTGGTGTTTGGGCAGTGTTAGAGGTCGTGCGGCGTCTGGTGTTTCAGGATTTAGGGATGTGCAGTGGTTTTCGGGCAGTGTAGGGGGTCGTGCGGGGGCTGGTGTTTCAGGGTTTAGGGCAGTGCAGTGGTGTTTGGTCATTGTTGGGGGTCGTGCGGGGGCTGGTGTTTCAGGGTTTAGGGCAGTGCAGTGATATTTGGGCAGTGTAGGGGTCGTGCTGGGGCTGATGTTTCATGGTTTAGGGCAGTGCAGTGGTGTTCGGTCAGTGTAGGGCTCGTGCAGGGGGTGGTGTTTCAGGGTTTAGGGCAGTGCAGTGGTGTTCTGGCATTGTAGGTGGTCATGCAGGAGGTGGTGTTTCAGGGTTTAGGGCAGTACAGCGGTGTTTGGGCATTGTTGGGGTCTTGCTGGGTGTGGTGTTTCAGGGTTTAGTGCCGTGGTGTTTGTCAGTGTAGGGGGTCGTGCTGAGGAAGGTGTTTCAGGGTTTAGGGCAGTGCAGTGGTGTTCGGGCAGTGTAGGGGGTCGAGCTGGGGCTGGTGTTTCAGGGTTCAGGGCAGTGCATTGTTGTTCGGCCAGTGTAGGGGTTCGTGCTATGGCTGGTTTTTCAGGGTTTAGGGCAGAGCAGTGGTGCTCAGGCAGTGTAGGGGGACGTGCTGGGTGTGGTGTGTCAGGGTTGAGGCCAGTGCAGTGGTGTTCGGGCTGTGTAGGGGGACATGCTGGGGGTTTTGTTTCAGGGTTTAGGGCAGAGCAGTTGTGTTCAGGCAGTGTAGGGGGTCATGCTGGGGAAGGTGTTTGAGGGTTTTGGGCAGTGCAGTGGTGTTCGAGCAGTGTAGGGGGTCGTGCTGGGGTTGGTGTTTCAGGGTTTAGGGAAGTGCAGTGGTGTTTGGGCAGTGTATGGGGTCGTGCGGGCTGGTGTTTCAGAGTTTAGGGCAGTGCAGTGGTGTTCGGGTACTGTATGGAGTCGTGTGGGGACTGGTGTTTCAGGGTTTAGTGCAGAGCAGTGGTGTTTGGGCAGCATAGGGTGTCGTGCGGGGACTGGTGTTTCAGGGTTTAGGGCAGTGCATTGGTGTTCGGCCAGTGTATGGGTTCGTGCTGGGGCTGGTGTTTCAGGGTTTAGGGCAGAGCAGTGGTGTTCGGGCAGTGTAGGGTGATGTGCTGGGGTGGTGTGTCAGGGTTTAGGGCAGTGCAGTGGTGTTCGGGCAGTGTAGGGGGACGTGCTGGGGGTGGTGTTTCAGGGTTTAGGGCGGAGCAGTGGTGATCGGGCAGTGTTGGGGGTCGTGCTGGGGAAGGTGTTTCAGGGTTTATGGCAGTGCAGTGGTGTTCTGGCAGTGTAGGGGGTCGTGCTGGGGTTGGTGTTTCAGGGTTTAGGGCAGGGCAGTGGTGTTTGGGCAGTGTTAGAGGTCGTTCGGCGTCTGGTGTTTCAGGGTTTAGGGATGTGCAGTGGTTTTCGGGCAGTGTAGGGGGTTGTGCGGGGGCTGGTGTTTCAGGGTTTAGGGCAGTGCAGTGGTGTTTGGTCATTGTTGGGGGTCGTGCGGGGGCTGGTGTTTCAGGGTTTAGGGCAGTGCAGTGATATTTTGGCAGTGTAGGGGGTCGTGCTGGGGCTGATGTTTCATGGTTTAGGGCAGTGCACTGGTGTTTGTGCAGTGTAGGGGGTCGTGCGGGGACCGGGGTTTCAGCATTTAGGGCAGTGCAGTGGTGTTTGGGCTGTGTAGGGGGTCGTGTGAGGTCTGGTGTTTCAGGGTTTTGGGCAGGGCAGTGGTGTTTGGGCAGTATTAGAGGTCGTGCGGCGTCTGGTGTTTCAGGATTTAGGGATGTGCAGTGGTTTTCGGGCAGTGTAGGGGGTCGTGCGGGGGCTGGTGTTTCAGGGTTTAGGGCAGTGCAGTGGTGTTTGGTCATTGTTGGGGGTCGTGCGGGGGCTGGTGTTTCAGGGTTTAGGGCAGTGCAGTGATATTTGGGCAGTGTAGGGGTCGTGCTGGGGCTGATGTTTCATGGTTTAGGGCAGTGCAGTGGTGTTCGGTCAGTGTAGGGCTCGTGCAGGGGGTGGTGTTTCAGGGTTTAGGGCAGTGCAGTGGTGTTCTGGCATTGTAGGTGGTCATGCAGGAGCTGGTGTTTCAGGGTTTAGGGCAGTACAGCGGTGTTCGGGCAGTGTTGGGGTCTTGCTGGGTGTGGTGTTTCAGGGTTTAGTGCCGTGGTGTTTGTCAGTGTAGGGGGTTGTGCTGAGGAAGGTGTTTCAGGGTTTAGGGCAGTGCAGTGGTGTTCGGGCAGTGTAGGGGGTCGAGCTGGGGCTGGTGTTTCAGGGTTCAGGGTAGTGCATTGTTGTTCGGCCAGTGTAGGGGTTCGTGCTATGGCTGGTTTTTCAGGGTTTAGGGCAGAGCAGTGGTGCTCAGGCAGTGTAGGGGGATGTGCTGGGTGTGGTGTGTCAGGGTTTAGGGCAGTGCTGTGGTGTTCGGGCTGTGTAGGGGGACATGCTGGGGGTTTTGTTTCAGGGTTTAGGGCAGAGCAGTTGTGTTCAGGCAGTGTAAGGGGTCATGCTGGGAAAGGTGTTTGAGGGTTTTGGGCAGTGCAGTGGTGTTCGAGCAGTGTAGGGGGTCGTGCTGGGGTTGGTGTTTCAGGGTTTAGGGAAGTGCAGTGGTGTTTGGGCAGTGTAGGGGGTCGTGCGGGGCTGGTGTTTCAGAGTTTAGGGCAGTGCAGTGGTGTTCGGGTACTTTATGGAGTCGTGTGGGGACTGGTGTTTCAGGGTTTAGTGCAGAGCAGTGGTGTTTGGGCAGCATAGGGTGTCGTGCGGGGACTGGTGTTTCAGGATTTAGGGCAGTGCATTGGTGTTCGGCCAGTGTATGGGTTCGTGCTGGGGCTGGTGTTTCAGGGTTTAGGGCAGAGCAGTGGTGTTCGGGCAGTGTAGGGTGATGTGCTGGGGTGGTGTGTCAGGGTTTAGGGCAGTGCAGTGGTGTTCGGGCAGTGTAGGGGGACGTGCTGGGGGTGGTGTTTCAGGGTTTAGGGTGGAGCAGTGGTGATCGGGCAGTGTAGGGGGTCGTGCTGGGGAAGGTGTTTGAGGGATTATGGCAGTGCAGTGGTGTTCTGGCAGTGTAGGGGGTCGTGCTGGGGTTGGTGTTTCAGGGTTTAGGGCAGGGCAGTGGTGTTTGGGCAGTGTTGGGGGTCGTGCGGGGGCTGGTGTTTCAGGGTTTAGGGCAGTGCAGTGATATTTGGTCATTGTTGGGGGTCATGCGGGGGCTGGTGTTTCAGGGTTTAGAGCAGTGCAGTGATATTTGGGCAGTGTAGGGGGTCGTGCTGGGGCTGATGTTTCATGGTTTAGGGCAGTGCACTGGTGTTTGGGCAGTGTAGGGGGTCGTGCGGGGACCGGGGTTTCAGCGTTTAGGGCAGTGCAGTGGTGTTTGGGCTGTGTAGGGGGTCGTGTGAGGTCTGGTGTTTCAGGGTTTTGGGCAGGGCAGTGGTGTTTGGGCAGTATTAGAGGTCGTGCGGCGTCTGGTGTTTCAGGATTTAGGGATGTGCAGTGGTTTTCGGGCAGTGTAGGGGGTCGTGCGGGGGCTGGTGTTTCAGGGTTTAGGGCAGTGCAGTGGTGATTGGTCATTGTTGGGGGTCGTGCGGGGGCTGGTGTTTCAGGGTTTAGGGCAGTGCAGTGATATTTGGGCAGTGTAGGGGGTCGTGCTGGGGCTGATGTTTCATGGTTTAGGGCAGTGCAGTGGTGTTCGGTCAGTGTAGGGCTCGTGCAGGGGGTGGTGTTTCAGGGTTTAGGGCAGTGCAGTGGTGTTCTGGCATTGTAGGTGGTCATGCAGGAGCTGGTGTTTCAGGGTTTAGGGCAGTACAGCGGTGTTCGGGCAGTGTTGGGGTCTTGCTGGGTGTGGTGTTTCAGGGTTTAGTGCCGTGGTGTTTGTCAGTGTAGGGGGTCGTGCTGAGGAAGGTGTTTCAGGGTTTAGGGCAGTGCAGTGGTGTTCGGGCAGTGTAGGGGGTCGAGCTGGGGCTGGTGTTTCAGGGTTCAGGGCAGTGCATTGTTGTTCGGCCAGTGTAGGGGTTCGTGCTATGGCTGGTTTTTCAGGGTTTAGGGCAGAGCAGTGGTACTCAGGCAGTGTAGGGGGACATGCTGGGTGTGGTGTGTCAGGGTTTAGGGCAGTGCAGTGGTGTTCGGGCTGTGTAGGGGGACATGCTGGGGGTTTTGTTTCAGGGTTTAGGGCAGAGCAGTTGTGTTCAGGCAGTGTAGGGGGTCATGCTGGGGAAGGTGTTTGAGGGTTTTGGGCAGTGCAGTGGTGTTCGAGCAGTGTAGGGGGTCGTGCTGGGGTTGGTGTTTCAGGGTTTAGGGAAGTGCAGTGGTGTTTGGGCAGTGTAGGGGGTCATGCGGGGCTGGTGTTTCAGAGTTTAGGGCAGTGCAGTGGTGTTCGGGTAGTGTATGGAGTCGTGTGGGGACTGGTGTTTCAGGGTTTAGTGCAGAGCAGTGGTGTTTGGGCAGCATAGGGTGTCGTGCGGGGACTGGTGTTTCAGGGTTTAGGGCAGTGCATTGGTGTTCGGCCAGTGTATGGGTTCGTGCTGGGGCTCGTGTTTCAGGGTTTAGGGCAGAGCAGTGGTGTTCGGGCAGTGTAGGGTGATGTGCTGGGGTGGTGTGTCAGGGTTTAGGGCAGTGCAGTGGTGTTCGGGCAGTGTAGGGGGACGTGCTGGGTGTGGTGTTTCAGGGTTTAGGGCGGAGCAGTGGTGATCGGGCAGTGTAGGGGGTCGTGCTGGGGTTGGTGTTTTAGGGTTTAGGGCAGGGCAGTGGTGTTTGGGCAGTGTTAGAGGTCATGCGGCGTCTGGTGTTTCAGGGTTTAGGGATGTGCAGTGGTTTTCGGGCAGTGTAGGGGGTTGTGTGGGGGCTGGTGTTTCAGGGTTTAGGGCAGTGCAGTGGTGTTTGGTCATTGTTGGGGGTCGTGCGGGGGCTGGTGTTTCAGGGTTTAGGGCAGTGCAGTGATATTTGGGCAGTGTAGGGGGTCGTGCTGGGGCTGATGTTTCATGGTTTAGGGCAGTGCACTGGTGTTTGGGCAGTGTAGGGGGTCGTGCGGGGACCGGGGTTTCAGCGTTTAGGGCAGTGCAGTGGTGTTTGGGCTGCGTAGGGGGTCATGTGGGGTCTGGTGTTTCAGGGTTTTGGGCAGGGCAGTGGTGTTTGGGCAGTGTTAGAGGTCGTGCGGCGTCTGGTGTTTCAGGATTTAGGGATGTGCAGTGGTTTTCGGGCAGTGTAGGGGGTCGTGCGGGGGCTGGTGTTTCAGGGTTTAGGGCAGTGCAGTGGTGTTTGGTCATTGTTGGGGGTCGTGCGGGGCTGGTGTTTCAGGGTTTAGGGCAGTGCAGTGATATTTGGGCAGTGTAGGGGGTCATGCTGGGGCTGAAGTTTCATGGTTTAGGGCAGTGCAGTGGTGTTCGGTCAGTGTAGGGCTCGTGCAGGGGGTGGTGTTTCAGGGTTTAGGGCAGTGCAGTGGTGTTCTGGCATTGTAGGTGGTCATGCAGGAGCTGGTGTTTCAGGGTTTAGGGCAGTACAGCAGTGTTCGGGCAGTGTTGGGGTCTTGCTGGGTGTGGTGTTTCAGGGTTCAGTGCCGTGGTGTTTGTCAGTGTAGGGGGTCGTGCTGAGGAAGGTGTTTCAGGGTTTAGGGCAGTGCAGTGGTGTTCGGGCAGTGTAGGGGGTCGAGCTGGGGCTGGTGTTTCAGGGTTCAGGGCAGTGCATTGGTGTTCGGCCAGTGTAGGGGTTCGTGCTATGGCTGGTTTTTCAGGGTTTAGGGCAGAGCAGTGGTGCTCAGGCAGTGTAGGGGGACGTGCTGGGTGTGGTGTGTCAGGGTTTAGGGCAGTGCAGTGGTGTTCGGGCTGTGTAGGGGGACATGCTGGGGCTTTTGTTTCAGGGTTTAGGGCAGAGCAGTTGTGTTCAGGCAGTGTAGGGGGTCATGCTGGGGAAGGTGTTTGAGGGTTTTGGGCAGTGCAGTGGTGTTCGAGCAGTGTAGGGGGTCGTGCTGGGGTTGGTGTTTCAGGGTTTAGGGAAGTGCAGTGGTGTTTGGGCAGTGTAGGGGGTCATGCGGGGACAGTGTTTCAGAGTTTAGGGCAGTGCAGTGGTGTTCGGGTAGTGTATGGAGTCGTGTGGGGACTGGTGTTTCAGGGTTTAGTGCAGAGCAGTGGTGTTTGGGCAGCATAGGGTGTCGTGCGGGGACTGGTGTTTCAGGGTTTAGGGCATTGCATTGGTGTTCGGCCAGTGTATGGGGTCGTGCTGGGGCTGGTGTTTCAGGGTTTAGGGCAAAGCAGTGGTGTTCGGGCAGTGTAGGGTGATGTGCTGGGGTGGTGTGTCAGGGTTTAGGGCAGTGCAGTGGTGTTCGGGCAGTGTAGGGGGACGTGGTGGGGGTGGTGTTTCAGGGTTTAGGGCGGAGCAGTGGTGATCGGGCAGTGTAGGGGGTCGTGCTGGGGAAGGTGTTTGAGGGTTTAGGGCAGTGCAGTGGTGTTCTGGCAGTGTAAGGGGGCGTGCTGGGGTTGGTGTTTCAGGGTTTAGGGCAGTGCAGTGGTGTTCGGGCAGTGTAGGGGGTCGTGCTGGGGTTGGTATTTCAGGATTTAGGGAAGTGCAGTGGTGTTCGGGCAGTGTATGGGGTCGTGCGGGGACCGGTGTTTCGGGGTTTAGGGCAGTGTATGGTGTCGTGCGGGGACCGGTGTTTCAGGGTTTAGGGCAGTGCAGTGGCTTTCGGGCAGTGTAGGGGGTTGTGCTGGGGCTGGTGTTTCAGGGTTTAGGGCAGTGCAGTGGTGTTCGGGCAGTGTAGAGTGTCTTGGTAGGGCTGGTGTTTCAGAGTTTAGGGCAGTGCAGTGGTGTTCAGGCAATGTAGGGGGTCGTGCTGGGGCTGGTGTTTCAGGGTTTAGGGCAGTGCAGTGGTATTCGGGCAGTGTAGGGGGTCTTGCAGGGGATGGTGTATCAGGGTTTAGGGCAGTGGTGTTTGGGCAGTGTAGGGGGGATGCTGTGGCTGGTGTTTCAGGGTTTAGGGCAGTGCAGTAGTGTTCGGGCAGTATAGGAGGTCAGGCTGGAGCTGGTGTTCCAGGGTTTAGGGCAGTGCATTGGTGTTCGGGCAGTGTAGAGGACGCACAGTGGGTGGTGTTTTAGGGTTTAGGGCACTGCAGTGGTGTATGGGCAGTGTAGGGGGACGTGCTGGTGATGGAGTTCCAGGGTTTAGGGCAGAGCAGTGGTGTTCGGGCATTGTAGGGGGTCGTGCTGGTTCTGGTGTTTGAGGGTTTAGGGCAGTGCAGTGGTGTTCGGGCAGTGTAGGGGGTCGTGCTGGGGCTGGTGTTTGAGGGTTTATGGCAGTGCAGTGGTGTTTGGGCAGTGTAGGGGTCGTGCTGGGGCTGGTGTTTCAGGGTTTAGGGCAGGGCAGTGGTGTTTGGGCAGTGTTGGGGGTCGTGCGGGGGCTGGTGTTTCAGGGTTTAGGGCAGTGCAGTGATATTTGGTCATTGTTGGGGGTCGTGCGGGGGCTGGTGTTTCAGGGTTTAGGGCAGTGCAGTGATATTTGGGCAGTGTAGGAGGTCATGCGGCGTCTGGTGTTTCAGGGTTTAGGGATGTGCAGTGGTTTTCGGGCAGTGTAGGGGGTTGTGCAGGGGCTGGTGTTTCAGGGTTTAGGGCAGTGCAGTGGTGTTTGGTCATTGTTGGGGGTCGTGCGGGGGCTGGTGTTTCAGGGTTTAGGGCAGTGCAGTGATATTTGGGCAGTGTAGGGGGTCGTGCTGGGGCTGATGTTTCATGGTTTAGGGCAGTGCACTGGTGTTTGGGCAGTGTAGGGGGTCGTGCGGGGACCGGGGTTTCAGCGTTTAGGGCAGTGCAGTGGTGTTTGGGCTGCGTAGGGGGTCATGTGGGGTCTGGTGTTTCAGGGTTTTGGGCAGGGCAGTGGTGTTTGGGAAGTGTTAGAGGTCGTGCGGCGTCTGGTGTTTCAGGATTTAGGGATGTGCAGTGGTTTTCGGGCAGTGTAGGGGGTCGTGCGGGGGCTGGTGTTTCAGGGTTTAGGGCGGAGCAGTGGTGATCGGGCAGTGTAGGGGGTCGTGCGGGGGCTGGTGTTTCAGGGTTTAGGGCAGTGCAGTGGTGTTTGGTCATTGTTGGGGGTCGTGCGGGGGCTGGAGTTTCAGGGTTTAGGGCAGTGCAGTGATATTTGGGCAGTGTAGGGGTCGTGCTGGGGCTGATGTTTCATGGTTTAGGGCAGTGCAGTGGTGTTCGGTCAGTGTAGGGCTCGTGCAGGGGGTGGTGTTTCAGGGTTTAGGGCAGTGCAGTGGTGTTCTGGCATTGTAGGTGGTCATGCAGGAGCTGGTGTTTCAGGGTTTAGGGCAGTACAGCGGTGTTCGGGCAGTGTTGGGGTCTTGCTGGGTGTGGTGTTTCAGGGTTTAGTGCCGTGGTGTTTGTCAGTGTAGGGGGTCGTGCTGAGGAAGGTGTTTCAGGGTTTAGGGCAGTGCAGTGGTGTTCGGGCAGTGTAGGGGGTCGAGCTGGGGCTGTTGTTTCAGGGTTCAGGGTAGTGCATTGTTGTTCGGCCAGTGTAGGGGTTCGTGCTATGGCTGGTTTTTCAGGGTTTAGGGCAGAGCAGTGGTGCTCAGGCAGTGTAGGGGGACGTGCTGGGTGTGGTGTGTCAGGGTTTAGGGCAGTGCTGTGGTGTTCGGGCTGTGTAGGGGGACATGCTGGGGGTTTTGTTTCAGGGTTTAGGGCAGAGCAGTTGTGTTCAGGCAGTGTAAGGGGTCATGCTGGGAAAGGTGTTTGAGGGTTTTGGGCAGTGCAGTGGTGTTCGAGCAGTGTAGGGGGTCGTGCTGGGGTTGGTGTTTCAGGGTTTAGGGAAGTGCAGTGGTGTTTGGGCAGTGTAGGGGGTCGTGCGGGGCTGGTGTTTCAGAGTTGAGGGCAGTGCAGTGGTGTTCGGGTACTGTATGGAGTCGTGTGGGGACTGGTGTTTCAGGGTTTAGTGCAGAGCAGTGGTGTTTGGGCAGCATAGGGTGTCGTGCGGGGACTGGTGTTTCAGGGTTTAGGGCAGTGCATTGGTGTTCGGCCAGTGTATGGGTTCGTGCTGGGGCTGGTGTTTCAGGGTTTAGGGCAGAGCAGTGGTGTTCAGGCAGTGTAGGGTGATGTGCTGGGGTGGTGTGTCAGGGTTTAGGGCAGTGCAGTGGTGTTCGGGCAGTGTAGGGGGACATGCTGGGGGTGGTGTTTCAGGGTTTAGGGCGGAGCAGTGGTGATCGGGCAGTGTAGGGGGTCGTGCTGGGGAAGGTGTTTGAGGGTTTATGGCAGTGCAGGGGTGTTCTGGCAGTGTAGGGGGTCGTGCTGGGGTTGGTGTTTCAGGGTTTAGGGCAGGGCAGTGGTGTTTGGGCAGTGTTGGGGGTCGTGCGGGGGCTGGTGTTTCAGGGTTTAGGGCAGTGCAGTGATATTTGGTCATTGTTGGGGGTCGTGCGGGGGCTGGTGTTTCAGGGTTTAGGGCAGTGCAGTGATATTTGGGCAGTGTAGGGGGTCGTGCGGGGACCGGGGTTTCAGCGTTTAGGGCAGTGCAGTGGTGTTTGGGCTGTGTAGGGGGTCGTGTGAGGTCTGGTGTTTCAGGGTTTTGGGCAGGGCAGTGGTGTTTGGGCAGTATTAGAGGTCGTGCGGCGTCTGGTGTTTCAGGATATAGGGATGTGCAGTGGTTTTCGGGCAGTGTAGGGGGTCGTGCGGGGGCTGGTGTTTCAGGGATTAGGGCAGTGCAGTGGTGTTTGGTCATTGTTGGGGGTCGTGCGGGGGCTGGTGTTTCAGGGTTTAGGGCAGTGCAGTGATATTTGGGCAGTGTAGGGGGTCGTGCTGGGGCTTATGTTTCATGGTTTAGGGCAGTGCAGTGGTGTTCGGTCAGTGTAGGGCTCGTGCAGGGGGTGGTGTTTCAGGGTTTAGGGCAGTGCAGTGGTGTTCTGGCATTGTAGGTGGTCATGCAGGAGCTGGTGTTTCAGGGTTTAGGGCAGTACAGCGGTGTTCGGGCAGTGTTGGGGTCTTGCTGGGTGTGGTGTTTCAGGGTTTAGTGCCGTGGTGTTTGTCAGTGTAGGGGGTCGTGCTGAGGAAGGTGTTTCAGGGTTTAGGGCAGTGCAGTGGTGTTCGGGCAGTGTAGGGGGTCGAGCTGGGGCTGGTGTTTCAGGGTTCAGGGCAGTGCATTGTTGTTCGGCCAGTGTAGGGGTTCGTGCTATGGCTGGTTTTTCAGGGTTTAGGGCAGAGCAGTGGTGCTCAGGCAGTGTAGGGGGACGTGCTGGGTGTGGTGTGTCAGGGTTTAGGGCAGTGCAGTGGTGTTCGGGCTGTGTAGGGGGACATGCTGGGGGTTTTGTTTCAGGGTTTAGGGCAGAGCAGTTGTGTTCAGGCAGTGTAGGGGGTCATGCTGGGGAAGGTGTTTGAGGGTTTTGGGCAGTGCAGTGGTGTTCGAGCAGTGTAGGGGGTCGTGCTGGGGTTGGTGTTTCAGGGTTTAGGGAAGTGCAGTGGTGTTTGGGCAGTGTAGGGGGTCATGCGGGGCTGGTGTTTCAGAGTTTAGGGCAGTGCAGTGGTGTTCGGGTAGTGTATGGAGTCGTGTGGGGACTGGTGTTTCAGGGTTTAGTGCAGAGCAGTGGTGTTTGGGCAGCATAGGGTGTCGTGCGGGGACTGGTGTTTCAGGGTTTAGGGCAGTGCATTGGTGTTTGGGCAGTGTTAGAGGTCATGCGGCGTCTGGTGTTTCAGGGTTTAGGGATGTGCAGTGGTTTTCGGGCAGTGTAGGGGGTTGTGCAGGGGCTGGTGTTTCAGGGTTTAGGGCAGTGCAGTGGTGTTTGGTCATTGTTGGGGGTCGTGCGGGGGCTGATGTTTCATGGTTTAGGGCAGTGCACTGGTGTTTGGGCAGTGTAGGGGGTCGTGCGGGGACCGGGGTTTCAGCGTTTAGGGCAGTGCAGTGGTGTTTGGGCTGCGTAGGGGGTCATGTGGGGTCTGGTGTTTCAGGGTTTTGGGCAGGGCAGTGGTGTTTGGGCAGTGTTAGAGGTCGTGCGGCGTCTGGTGTTTCAGGATTTAGGGATGTGCAGTGGGTTTCGGGCAGTGTAGGGCGTCGTGCGGGGGCTGGTGTTTCAGGGTTTAGGGCGGAGCAGTGGTGATCGGGCAGTGTAGGGGGTCGTGCTGGGGAAGGTGTTTGAGGGTTTATGGCAGTGCAGTGGTGTTCTGGCAGTGTAGGGGGTCGTGCTGGGGTTGGTGTTTCAGGGTTTAGGGCAGTGCAGTGGTGTTCGGGCAGTGTAGGGGGTCGTGCTGGGGTTGGTATTTCAGGATTTAGGGCAGTGCAGTGGTGTTCGGGCAGTGTAGGGGGTCGTGCGGGGGCTGGTGTTTCAGAGTTTAGGGCAATGCAGTGGTGTTTGGGCAGTGTATGGGGTCGTGCGGGGACCGGTGTTTAGGGGTTTAGGGCAGTGTATGGTGTCGTGCGGGGACCGGTGTTTCAGGGTTTAGGGCAGTGCAGTGGCTTTCGGGCAGTGTAGGGGGTTGTGCTGGGGCTGGTGTTTCAGGGTTTAGGGCAGTGCAGTGGTGTTCGGGCAGTGTAGAGTGTCTTGGTAGGGCTGGTGTTTCAGGGTTTAGGGCAGTGCAGTGGTGTTCAGGCAGTGTAGGGGGTCGTGCTGGGGCTGGTGTTTCAGGGTTTAGGGCAGTGCAGTGGTATTCGGGCAGTGTAGGGGGTCTTGCAGGGGATGGTGTATCAGGGTTTAGGGCAGTGGTGTTTGGGCAGTATAGGGGGTCATGCTGTGGCTGGTGTTTCAGGGTTTAGGGCAGTGCAGTAGTGTTCGGGCAGTATAGGAGGTCAGGCTGGAGCTGGTGTTCCAGGGTTTAGGGCAGTGCATTGGTGTTCGGGCAGTGTAGAGGACGCACAGTGGGTGGTGTTTTAGGGTTTAGGGCACTACAGTGGTGTATGGGCAGTGTAGGGGGACGTGCTGGTGATGGAGTTCCAGGGTTTAGGGCAGAGCAGTGGTGTTCGGGCAGTGTAGGGGGTCGTGCTGGTGCTGGTGTTTGAGGGTTTAGGGCAGTGCAGTGGTGTTCGGGCAGTGTAGGGGGTCATGCTGGGGCTGGTGTTTTAGGGTTTAGGGCAGTGCTGTGGTGTTTGGGCAGTGTAGGGGTCGTGTTGGTACTGGTGTTTCATGGTTTAGGGCAGTGCAATGGTGTTCAGTCAGTGTAGGGCTCGTGCAGGGGGTGGTGTTTCAGGGTTTAGGGCAGTGCAGTGGTGTTTTGGCATTGTAGGTGGTCATGCAGGAGCTGGTGTTTCAGGGTTTAGGGCAGTACAGCGGTGTTCGGGCAGTGTTGGGGTCTTGCTGGGTGTGGTGTTTCAGGGTTTAGTGCCTTGGTGTTTGTCAGTGTAGGGGGTCGTGCTGAGGAAGGTGTTTCAGGGTTTAGGGCAGTGCAGTGGTGTTCGGGCAGTGTAGGGGGTCGAGCTGGGGCTGGTGTTTCAGGGTTCAGGGCAGTGCATTGGTGTTCGGGCTGTGTAGGGGGACGTGCTGGGGGTTTTGTTTCAGGGTTTAGGGCAGAGCAGTTGTGTTCAGGCAGTGTAGGGGGTCATGCTGGGGAAGGTGTTTGAGGGTTTTGGGCAGTGCAGTGGTGTTCGAGCAGTGTAGGGGGTCGTGCTGGGGTTGGTGTTTCAGGGTTTAGGAAAGTGCAGTGGTGTTTGGTCATTGTTGGGGGTCATGCGGGGGCTGGTGTTTCAGTGTTTAGGGCAGTGCAGTGATATTTGGGCAGTGTAGGGGGTCGTGCTGGGGCTGATGTTTCATGGTTTAGGGCAGTGCAGTGGTGTTCGGTCAGTGTAGGGCTCGTGCAGGGGGTGGTGTTTCAGGGTTTAGGGCAGTGCAGTGGTGTTCTGGCATTGTAGGTGGTCATGCAGGAGCTGGTGTTTCAGGGTTTAGGGCAGTACAGCGGTGTTCGGGCAGTGTTGGGGTCTTGCTGGGTGTGGTGTTTCAGGGTTCAGTGCCGTGGTGTTTGTCAGTGTAGGGGGTCGTGCTGAGGAAGGTGTTTCAGGGTTTAGGGCAGTGCAGTGGTGTTCGGGCAGTGTAGGGGGTCGAGCTGGGGCTGGTGTTTCAGGGTTCAGGGCAGTGCATTGGTGTTCGGCCAGTGTTGGGGTTCGTGCTATGGCTGGTTTTTCAGGGTTTAGGGCATAGCAGTGGTGCTCAGGCAGTGTAGGGGGACGTGCTTGGTGTGGTCTGTCAGGGTTTAGGGCAGTGCAGTGGTGTTCGGGCTGTATAGGGGGACATGCTGGGGGTTTTGTTTCAGGGTTTAGGGCAGAGCAGTTGTGTTCAGGCAGTGTAGGGGGTCATGCTGGGGAAGGTGTTTGAGGGTTTTGGGCAGTGCAGTGGTGTTCGAGCAGTGTAGGGGGTCGTGCTGGGGTTGGTGTTTCAGGGTTTAGGGAAGTGCAGTGGTGTTTGGGCAGTGTAGGGGGTCGTGCGGGTCTGGTGTTTCAGAGTTTAGGGCAGTGCAGTGGTGTTCGGGTAGGGTATGGAGTCGTGTGGGGACTGGTGTTTCAGGGTTTAGTGCAGAGCAGTGGTGTTTGGGCAGCATAGGGTGTTGTGCGGGGACTGGTGTTTCAGGGTTTAGGGCAGTGCATTGGTGTTCGGCCAGTGTATGGGGTCGTGCTGGGGCTGGTGTTTCAGGGTTTAGGGCAGAGCAGTGGTATTCGGGCAGTGTAGGGTGAGGTGCTGGGGTGGAGTGTCAGGGTTTAGGGCAGTGCAGTGGTGTTCGGGCAGTGTAGGGGGACGTGGTGGGGGTGGTGTTTCAGGGTTTAGGGCGGAGCAGTGGTGATTGGGCAGTGTAGGGGGTCATGCTGGGGAAGGTGTTTGAGGGTTTTGGGCAGTGCAGTGGTGTTCGAGCAGTGTAGGGGGTCATGCTGGGGTTGGTGTTTCAGGGTTTAGGGAAGTGCAGTGGTGTTTGGGCAGTGTAGGGGGTCGTGCGGGGCCGGTGTTTCAGAGTTTAGGGCAGTGCAGTGGTGTTCGGGTAGTGTATGGAGTCGTGTGGGGACTGGTGTTTCAGGGTTTAGTGCAGAGCAGTGGTGTTTGGGCAGCATAGGGTGTCGTGCGGGGACTGGTGTTTCAGGGTTTAGGGCAGTGCATTGGTGTTCGGCCAGTGTATGGGGTCGTGCTGGGGCTGGTGTTTCAGGGTTTAGGGCAGAGCAGTGGTGTTCGGGCACTGTAGGGTGATGTGCTGGGGTGGTGTGTCAGGGTTTAGGGCAGTGCAGTGGTGTTCGGGCAGTGTAGGGGGACGTGGTGGGGGTGGTGTTTCAGGGTTTAGGGCGGAGCAGTGGTGATCGGGCAGTGTAGGGGGTCGTGCTGGGGAAGGTGTTTGAGGGTTTAGGGCAGTGCAGTGGTGTTCTGGCAGTGTAGGGGGTCGTGCTGGGGTTGGTGTTTCAGGGTTTAGGGCAGTGCAGTGGTGTTCGGGCAGTGTAGGGGGTCGTGCTGGGCTTGGTATTTCAGGGTTTAGGGCAGTGCAGTGGTGTTCGGGCAGTGTAGGGGGTCGTGCGGGGGCTGGTGTTTCAGGGTTTAGGGCAATGCAGTGGTGTTCGGGCAGTGTATGGGGTCGTGCGGGGACCGGTGTTTCAGGGTTTAGGGCAGTGTATGGTGTCGTGCGGGGACCGGTGTTTCAGGGTTTAGGGCAGTGCAGTGGCTTTCGGGCAGTGTAGGGGGTTGTGCTGGGGCTGGTGTTTCAGGGTTTAGGGCAGTGCAGTGGTGTTCGGGCAGTGTAGAGTGTCTTGGTAGGGCTGGTGTTTCAGGGTTTAGGGCAGTGCAGTGCTGTTCAGGCAGTGTAGGGGGTCGTGCTGGGGCTGGTGTTTCAGGGTTTAGGGCAGTGCAGTGGTATTCGGGCAGTGTAGGGGGTCTTGCAGGGGATGGTGTATCAGGGTTTAGGGCAGTGGTGTTTGGGCAGTGTAGGGGGTCATGCTGTGGCTGGTGTTTCAGGGTTTAGGGCAGTGCAGTAGTGTTCGGGCAGTATAGGAGGTCAGGCTGGAGCTGGTGTTCCATTGTTTAGGGCAGTGCATTGGTGTTCGGGCAGTGTAGAGGACGCACAGTGGGTGGTGTTTTAGGGTTTAGGGCACTGCAGTGGTGTATGGGCAGTGTAGGGGGACGTGCTGGTGATGGAGTTCCAGGGTTTAGGGCAGAGCAGTGGTGTTCGGGCAGTGTAGGGGGTCGTGCTGGTGCTGGTGTTTGAGGGTTTAGGGCAGTGCAGTGGTGTTCGGGCAGTGTAGGGGGTCGTGCTGGGGCTGGTGTTTTAGGGTTTAGGGCAGTGCTGTGGTGTTTGGGCAGTGTAGGGGTCGTGCTGGTACTGGTGTTTCATGGTTTAGGGCAGTGCAGTGGTGTTCTGGCATTGTAGGTGGTCATGCAGGAGCTGGTGGTTCAGGGTTTAGGGCAGTACAGCGGTGTTCGGGCAGTGTTGGGGTCTTGCTGGGTGTGGTGTTTCAGGGTTTAGTGCCTTGGTGTTTGTCAGTGTAGGGGGTCGTGCTGAGGAAGGTGTTTCAGGGTTTAGGGCAGTGCAGTGGTGTTCGGGCAGTGTAGGGGGTCGAGCTGGGGCTGGTGTTTCAGGGTTCAGGGCAGTGCATTGGTGTTCGGGCTGTGTAGGGGGACATGCTGGGGGTTTTGTTTCAGGGTTTAGGGCAGAGCAGTTGTGTTCAGGCAGTGTAGGGGGTCATGCTGGGGAAGGTGTTTGAGGGATTTGGGCAGTGCAGTGGTGTTCGAGCAGTGTAGGGGGTCGTGCTGGGGTTGGTGTTTCAGGGTTTAGGGAAGTGCAGTGGTGTTTGGTCATTGTTGGGGGTCGTGCGGGGGCTGGTGTTTCAGGGTTTAGGGCAGTGCAGTGATATTTGGGCAGTGTAGGGGGTCGTGCTGGGGCTGATGTTTCATGGTTTAGGGCAGTGCAGTGGTGTTCGGTCAGTGTAGGGCTCGTGCAGGGGGTGGTGTTTCAGGGTTTAGGGCAGTGCAGTGGTGTTCTGGCATTGTAGGTGGTCATGCAGGAGCTGGTGTTTCAGGGTTTAGGGCAGTACAGCGGTGTTCGGGCAGTGTTGGGGTCTTGCTGGGTGTGGTGTTTCAGGGTTCAGTGCCGTGGTGTTTGTCAGTGTAGGGGGTCGTGCTGAGGAAGGTGTTTCAGGGTTTAGGGCAGTGCAGTGGTGTTCGGGCAGTGTAGGGGGTCGAGCTGGGTCTGGTGTTTCAGGGTTCAGGGCAGTGCATTGGTGTTCGGCCAGTGTTGGGGTTCGTGCTATGGCTGGTTTTTCAGGGTTTAGGGCAGAGCAGTGGTGCTCAGGCAGTGTAGGGGGACGTGCTTGGTGTGGTGTGTCAGGGTTTAGGGCAGTGCAGTGGTGTTCGGGCTGTATAGGGGGACATGCTGGGGGTTTTGTTTCAGGGTTTAGGGCAGAGCAGTTGTGTTCAGGCAGTGTAGGGGGTCATGCTGGGGAAGGTGTTTGAGGGTTTTGGGCAGTGCAGTGGTGTTCGAGCAGTGTAGGGGGTCGTGCTGGGGTTGGTGTTTCAGGGTTTAGGGAAGTGCAGTGGTGTTTGGGCAGTGTAGGGGGTCGTGTGGGTCTGGTGTTTCAGAGTTTAGGGCAGTGCAGTGGTGTTCGGGTAGTGTATGGAGTCGTGTGGGGACTGGTGTTTCAGGGTTTAGTGCAGAGCAGTGGTGTTTGGGCAGCATAGGGTGTCGTGCGGGGACTGGTGTTTCAGGGTTTAGGGCAGTGCATTGGTGTTCGGCCAGTGTATGGGGTCGTGCTGGGGCTGGTGTTTCAGGGTTTAGGGCAGAGCAGTGGTATTCGGGCAGTGTAGGGTGATGTGCTGGGGTGGAGTTTCAGGGTTTAGGGCAGTGCAGTGGTGTTCGGGCAGTGTAGGGGGACGTGGTGGGGGTGGTGTTTCAGGGTTTAGGGCGGAGCAGTGGTGATCGGGCAGTGTAGGGGGTCATGCCGGGGAAGGTGTTTGAGGGTTTTGGGCAGTGCAGTGGTGTTCGAGCAGTGTAGGGGGTCGTGCTGGGGTTGGTGTTTCAGGGTTTAGGGAAGTGCAGTGGTGTTTGGGCAGTGTAGGGGGTCGTGCGGGGCCGGTGTTTCAGAGTTTAGGGCAGTGCAGTGGTGTTCGGGTAGTGTATGGAGTCGTGTGGGGACTGGTGTTTCAGGGTTTAGTGCAGAGCAGTGGTGTTTGGGCAGCATAGGGTGTCGTGCGGGGACTGGTGTTTCAGGGTTTAGGGCAGTGCATTGGTGTTCGGCCAGTGTATGGGGTCGTGCTGGGGCTGGTGTTTCAGGGTTTAGGGCAGAGCAGTGGTGTTCGGGCAGTGTAGGGTGTTGTGCTGGGGTGGTGTGTCAGGGTTTCGGGCAGTGCAGTGGTGTTCGGGCAGTGTAGGGGGACGTGGTGGGGGTGGTGTTTCAGGGTTTAGGGCGGAGCAGTGGTGATCGGGCAGTGTAGGGGGTCGTGCTGGGGAAGGTGTTTGAGGGTTTAGGGCAGTGCAGTGGTGTTCTGGCAGTGTAGGGGTTCGTGCTGGGGTTGGTGTTTCAGGGTTTAGGGCAGTGCAGTGGTGTTCGGGCAGTGTAGGGGGTCGTGCTGGGCTTGGTATTTCAGGGTTTAGGGCAGTGCAGTGGTGTTCGGGCAGTGTAGGGGGTCGTGCGGGGGCTGGTGTTTCAGGGTTTAGGGCAATGCAGTGGTGTTCGGGCAGTGTATGGGGTCGTGCGGGGACCGGTGTTTCAGGGTTTAGGGCAGTGTATGGTGTCGTGCGGGGACCGGTGTTTCAGGGTTTAGGGCAGTGCAGTGGCTTTCGGGCAGTGTAGGGGGTTGTGCTGGGGCTGGTGTTTCAGGGTTTAGGGCAGTGCAGTGGTGTTCGGGCAGTGTAGAGTGTCTTGGTAGGGCTGGTGTTTCAGGGTTTAGGGCAGTGCAGTGGTGTTCAGGCAGTGTAGGGGGTCGTGCTGGGGCTGGTGTTTCAGGGTTTAGGGCAGTGCAGTGGTATTCGGGCAGTGTAGGGGGTCTTGCAGGGGATGGTGTATCAGGGTTTAGGGCAGTGGTGTTTGGGCAGTGTAGGGGGTCATGCTGTGGCTGGTGTTTCAGGGTTTAGGGCAGTGCAGTAGTGTTCGGGCAGTATAGGAGGTCAGGCTGGAGCTGGTGTTCCAGGGTTTAGGGCAGTTCATTGGTGTTCGGGCAGTGTAGAGGATGCACAGTGGGGGGTGTTTTAGGGTTTAGGGCACTGCAGTGGTGTATGGGCAGTGTAGGGGGACGTGCTGGTGATGGAGTTCCAGGGTTTAGGGCAGAGCAGTGGTGTTCGGGCAGTGTAGGGGGTCGTGCTGGTGCTGGTGTTTGAGGGTTTAGGGCAGTGCAGTGGTGTTCGGGAAGTGTAGGGGGTCGTGCTGGGGCTGGTGTTTTAGGGTTTAGGGCAGTGCTGTGGTGTTTGGGCAGTGTAGGGGTCGTGCTGGTACTGGTGTTTCATGGTTTAGGGCAGTGCAATGGTGTTCGGTCAGTGTAGGGCTCGTGCAGGGGGTGGTGTTTCAGGGTTTAGGGCAGTGCAGTGGTGTTCTGGCATTGTAGGTGGTCATGCAGGAGCTGGTGGTTCAGGGTTTAGGGCAGTACATCGGTGTTCGGGCAGTGTTGGGGTCTTGCTGGGTGTGGTGTTTCAGGGTTTAGTGCCTTGGTGTTTGTCAGTGTAGGGGGTCGTGCTGAGGAAGGTGTTTCAGGGTTTAGGGCAGTGCAGTGGTGTTCGGGCAGTGTAGGGGGTCGAGCTGGGGCTGGTGTTTCAGGGTTCAGGGCAGTGCATTGGTGTTCGGGCTGTGTAGGGGGACATGCTGGGGGTTTTGTTTCAGGGTTTAGGGCAGAGCAGTTGTGTTCAGGCAGTGTAGGGGGTCATGCTGGGGAAGGTGTTTGAGGGTTTTGGGCAGTGCAGTGGTGTTCGAGCAGTGTAGGGGGTCGTGCTGGGGTTGGTGTTTCAGGGTTTAGGGAAGTGCAGTGGTGTTTGGGCAGTGTATGGGGTCATGCGGGGCTGGTGTTTCAGAGTTTAGGGCAGTGCAGTGGTGTTCGGGTAGTGTATGGAGTCGTGTGGGGACTGGTGTTTCAGGGTTTAGTGCAGAGCAGTGGTGTTTGGGCAGCATAGGGTGTCGTGCGGGGACTGGTGTTTCAGGGTTTAGGGCAGTGCATTGGTGTTCGGCCAGTGTATGGGGTCGTGCTAGGGCTGGTGTTTCAGAGTTTAGGGCAGAGCAGTGGTGTTCGGGCAGTGTAGGGTGATGTGCTGGGGTGGTGTGTCAGGGTTTAGGGCAGTGCAGTGGTGTTCGGGCAGTGTAGGGGGACGTGCTGGGGGTGGTGTTTCAGGGTTTAGGGCGGAGCAGTGGTGATCGGGCAGTGTAGGGGGTCGTGCTGGGGACGGTGTTTGAGGGTTTATGGCAGTGCAGTGGTGTTCTGGCAGTGTAGGGGGTCGTGCTGGGGTTGGTATTTCAGGGTTTAGGGCAGTGCAGTGGTGTTTGGGCAGTGTAGGGGGTCGTGCGGGGGCAGGTGTTTCAGGGTTTAGGGCAATGCAGTGGTGTTCGGGCAGTGTATGGGGTCGTGCGGGGACCGGTGTTTCAGGGTTTAGGGCAGTGTATGGTGTCGTGCGGGGACCGGTGTTTCAGGGTTTAGGGCAGTGCAGTGGCTTTCGGGCAGTGTAGGGGGTTGTGCTGGGGCTGGTGTTTCAGGGTTTAGGGCAGTGCAGTGGTGTACGGGCAGTGTAGAGTGTCTTGGTAGGGCTGGTGTTTCAGGGTTTAGGGCAGTGCAGTGGTGTTCAGGCAGTGTAGGGGGTCGTGCTGGGGCTGGTGTTTCAGGGTTTAGGGCAGTGCAGTGGTATTCGGGCAGCGTAGGGGGTCTTGCAGGGGCTGGTGTATCAGGGTTTAGGGCAGTGGTGTTTGGGCAGTGTAGGGGGTCATGCTGTGGCTGGTTGTTCAGGGTTTAGGGCAGTGCAGTAGTGTTCGGGCGGTATAGGAGGTCAGGCTGGAGCTGGTGTTCCAGGGTTTAGGGCAGTGCATTGGTGTTCGGGCAGTGTAGAGAACGCACAGTGGGTGGTGTTTTAGGGTTTAGGGCACTGCAGTGGTGTATGGGCAGTGTAGGGGGACGTGCTGGTGATGGAGTTCCAGGGTGTAGGGCAGAGCAGTGGTGTTCGGGCAGTGTAGGGGGTCGTGCTGGTGCTGGTGTTTGAGGGTTTAGGGCAGTGCAGTGGTGTTCGGGCAGTGAAGGGAGTCATAAGGGGGGTGGTGTTTTAGGGTTCAGGGCAGCGCAGTGGTGTTCGGGCAGTGAAGGGGGTCGTGCGGGGCCTGGTGTTTCAGGGTTTATAGCAGTGCAGTGGTTTTCGGACAGTGTAGGGGGTCGTGCTGGGGCTGGTGTTTCAGGGTTAAGGGCAGTGCTGTGGTGTTTGGGCAGTGTAGGGGTCGTGCTGGTACTGGTCTTTCAGGGTTTAGGGCAGTGCAGTGGTGTTCGGGCAGTGTAGGTGGTCTTGCAGGGGGTGGTGGTTCAAGGTTTAGGGTAGTGCAGTGGTGTTCAGTCAGTGTAGGGGGTATTGCGGGGGCTTGTGTTTCAGGGTTTAGGGCAGAGCAGTGGTATTCGGGCAGTGTAGGGTGATGTGCTGGGGTGGTGTTTCAGGGTTTAGGGCAGTGCAGTGGTGTTCGGGCAGTGTAGGGGGACGTGGTGGGGGTGGTGTTTCAGGGTTTAGGGCGGAGCAGTGGTGATCGGGCAGTGTAGGGGGTCATGCTGGGGAAGGTGTTTGAGGGTTTTGGGCAGTGCAGTGGTGTTCGAGCAGTGTAGGGGGTCGTGCTGGGGTTGGTGTTTCAGGGTTTAGGGAAGTGTAGTGGTTTTTGGGCAGTTCAGGGGGTCGTGCGGGGCCGGTGTTTCAGAGTTTAGGGCAGTGCAGTGGTGTTCGGGTAGTGTATGGAGTCGTGTGGGGACTGGTGTTTCAGGGTTTAGTGCAGAGCAGTGGTGTTTGGGCAGCATAGGGTGTCGTGCGGGGACTGGTATTTCAGGGTTTAGGGCAGTGCATTGGTGTTTGGCCAGTGTATGGGGTCGTGCTGGGGCTGGTGTTTCAGGGTTTAGGGCAGAGCAGTGGTGTTCGGGCAGTGTAGGGTGATGTGCTGGGGTGGTGTGTCAGGGTTTAGGGCAGTGCAGTGGTGTTCGGGCAGTGTAGGGGGTCGTGCTGGTGCTGGTGTTTGAGGGTTTAGGGCAGTGCAGTGGTGTTCGGGAAGTGTAGGGGGTCGTGCTGGGGCTGGTGTTTTAGGGTTTAGGGCAGTGCTGTGGTGTTTGGGCAGTGTAGGGGTCGTGCTGGTACTGGTGTTTCATGGTTTAGGGCAGTGCAATGGTGTTCGGTCAGTGTAGGGCTCGTGCAGGGGGTGGTGTTTCAGGGTTTAGGGCAGTGCAGTGGTGTTCTGGCATTGTAGGTGGTCATGCAGGAGCTGGTGGTTCAGGGTTTAGGGCAGTACATCGGTGTTCGGGCAGTGTTGGGGTCTTGCTGGGTGTGGTGTTTCAGGGTTTAGTGCCTTGGTGTTTGTCAGTGTAGGGGGTCGTGCTGAGGAAGGTGTTTCAGGGTTTAGGGCAGTGCAGTGGTGTTCGGGCAGTGTAGGGGGTCGAGCTGGGGCTGGTGTTTCAGGGTTCAGGGCAGTGCATTGGTGTTCGGGCTGTGTAGGGGGACATGCTGGGGGTTTTGTTTCAGGGTTTAGGGCAGAGCAGTTGTGTTCAGGCAGTGTAGGGGGTCATGCTGGGGAAGGTGTTTGAGGGTTTTGGGCAGTGCAGTGGTGTTCGAGCAGTGTAGGGGGTCGTGCTGGGGTTGGTGTTTCAGGGTTTAGGGAAGTGCAGTGGTGTTTGGGCAGTGTATGGGGTCGTGCGGGGCTGGTGTTTCAGAGTTTAGGGCAGTGCAGTGGTGTTCGGGTAGTGTATGGAGTCGTGTGGGGACTGGTGTTTCAGGGTTTAGTGCAGAGCAGTGGTGTTTGGGCAGCATAGGGTGTCGTGCGGGGACTGGTGTTTCAGGGTTTAGGGCAGTGCATTGGTGTTCGGCCAGTGTATGGGGTCGTGCTAGGGCTGGTGTTTCAGAGTTTAGGGCAGAGCAGTGGTGTTCGGGCAGTGTAGGGTGATGTGCTGGGGTGGTGTGTCAGGGTTTAGGGCAGTGCAGTGGTGTTCGGGCAGTGTAGGGGGACGTGCTGGGGGTGGTGTTTCAGGGTTTAGGGCGGAGCAGTGGTGATCGGGCAGTGTAGGGGGTCGTGCTGGGGATGGTGTTTGAGGGTTTATGGCAGTGCAGTGGTGTTCTGGCAGTGTAGGGGGTCGTGCTGGGGTTGGTATTTCAGGGTTTAGGGCAGTGCAGTGGTGTTTGGGCAGTGTAGGGGGTCGTGCGGGGGCAGGTGTTTCAGGGTTTAGGGCAATGCAGTGGTGTTCGGGCAGTGTATGGGGTCGTGCGGGGACCGGTGTTTCAGGGTTTAGGGCAGTGTATGGTGTCGTGCGGGGACCGGTGTTTCAGGGTTTAGGGCAGTGCAGTGGCTTTCGGGCAGTGTAGGGGGTTGTGCTGGGGCTGGTGTTTCAGGGTTTAGGGCAGTGCAGTGGTGTACGGGCAGTGTAGAGTGTCTTGGTAGGGCTGGTGTTTCAGGGTTTAGGGCAGTGCAGTGGTGTTCAGGCAGTGTAGGGGGTCGTGCTGGGGCTGGTGTTTCAGGGTTTAGGGCAGTGCAGTGGTATTCGGGCAGCGTAGGGGGTCTTGCAGGGGCTGGTGTATCAGGGTTTAGGGCAGTGGTGTTTGGGCAGTGTAGGGGGTCATGCTGTGGCTGGTTGTTCAGGGTTTAGGGCAGTGCAGTAGTGTTCGGGCGGTATAGGAGGTCAGGCTGGAGCTGGTGTTCCAGGGTTTAGGGCAGTGCATTGGTGTTCGGGCAGTGTAGAGAACGCACAGTGGGTGGTGTTTTAGGGTTTAGGGCACTGCAGTGGTGTATGGGCAGTGTAGGGGGACGTGCTGGTGATGGAGTTCCAGGGTGTAGGGCAGAGCAGTGGTGTTCGGGCAGTGTAGGGGGTCGTGCTGGTGCTGGTGTTTGAGGGTTTAGGGCAGTGCAGTGGTGTTCGGGCAGTGAAGGGAGTCATAAGGGGGGTGGTGTTTTAGGGTTCAGGGCAGCGCAGTGGTGTTCGGGCAGTGAAGGGGGTCGTGCGGGGCCTGGTGTTTCAGGGTTTATAGCAGTGCAGTGGTTTTCGGACAGTGTAGGGGGTCGTGCTGGGGCTGGTGTTTCAGGGTTTAGGGCAGTGCTGTGGTGTTTGGGCAGTGTAGGGGTCGTGCTGGTACTGGTCTTTCAGGGTTTAGGGCAGTGCAGTGGTGTTCGGGCAGTGTAGGTGGTCTTGCAGGGGGTGGTGGTTCAAGGTTTAGGGTAGTGCAGTGGTGTTCAGTCAGTGTAGGGGGTATTGCGGGGGCTTGTGTTTCAGGGTTTAGGGCAGAGCAGTGGTATTCGGGCAGTGTAGGGTGATGTGCTGGGGTGGTGTTTCAGGGTTTAGGGCAGTGCAGTGGTGTTCGGGCAGTGTAGGGGGACGTGGTGGGGGTGGTGTTTCAGGGTTTAGGGCGGAGCAGTGGTGATCGGGCAGTGTAGGGGGTCATGCTGGGGAAGGTGTTTGAGGGTTTTGGGCAGTGCAGTGGTGTTCGAGCAGTGTAGGGGGTCGTGCTGGGGTTGGTGTTTCAGGGTTTAGGGAAGTGTAGTGGTGTTTGGGCAGTTCAGGGGGTCGTGCGGGGCCGGTGTTTCAGAGTTTAGGGCAGTGCAGTGGTGTTCGGGTAGTGTATGGAGTCGTGTGGGGACTGGTGTTTCAGGGTTTAGTGCAGAGCAGTGGTGTTTGGGCAGCATAGGGTGTCGTGCGGGGACTGGTATTTCAGGGTTTAGGGCAGTGCATTGGTGTTTGGCCAGTGTATGGGGTCGTGCTGGGGCTGGTGTTTCAGGGTTTAGGGCAGAGCAGTGGTGTTCGGGCAGTGTAGGGTGATGTGCTGGGGTGGTGTGTCAGGGTTTAGGGCAGTGCAGTGGTGTTCGGGCAGTGTAGGGGGACGTGGTGGGGGTGGTGTTTCAGGGTTTAGGGCAGAGCAGTGGTGTTCGGGCAGTGTAGGGGGTCGTGCTGGGGAAGGTGTTTGAGGGTTTAGGGCAGTGCAGTGGTGTTCTGGCAGTGTAGGGGGTCGTGCTGGGGTTGTTGTTTCAGGGTTTAGGGCAGTGCAGTGGTGTTCGGGCAGTGTAGGGGGTCGTGCTGGGGTTGGTATTTCAGGGTTTAGGGCAGTGCAGTGGTGTTCGGGCAGTGTAGGGGGTCGTGCGGGGGCTGGTGTTTCAGGGTTTAGGGCAATGCAGTGGTGTTCGGGCAGTGTAGGGGGTCGTGCGGGGACCGGTGTTTCAGGGTTTAGGGCAGTGTATGGTGTCGTGCGGGGACCGGTGTTTCAGGGTTTAGGGCAGTGCAGTGGCTTTCGGGCAGTGTAGGGGGTTGTGCTGGGGCTGGTGTTTCAGGGTTTAGGGCAGTGCAGTGGTGTTCGGGCAGTGTAGAGTGTCTTGGTATGGCTGGTGTTTCAGGGTTTAGGGCAGTGCAGTGGTGTTCAGGCAGTGTAGGGGGTCGTGCTGGGGCTGGTGTTTCAGGGTTTAGGGCAGTGCAGTGGTATTCGGGCAGTGTAGGGGGTCTTGCAGGGGATGGTGTATCAGGGTTTAGGGCAGTGGTGTTTGGGCAGTGTAGGGGGTCATGCTGTGGCTGGTGTTTCAGGGTTTAGGGCAGTGCAGTAGTGTTCGGGCAGTATAGGAGGTCAGGCTGGAGCTGGTGTTCCAGGGTTTAGGGCAGTGCATTGGTGTTCGGGCAGTGTAGAGGACGCACAGTGGGGGGTGTTTTAGGGTTTAGGGCACTGCAGTGGTGTATGGGCAGTGTAGGGGGACGTGCTGGTGATGGAGTTCCAGGGTTTAGGGCAGAGCAGTGGGGTTCAGGCAGTGTAGGGGGTCGTGCTGGTGCTGGTGTTTGAGGGTTTAGGGCAGTGCAGTGGTGTTCAGGCAGTGTAGGGGGTCGTGCTGGGGCTGGTGTTTTAGGGTTTAGGGCAGTGCTGTGGTGTTTGGGCAGTGTAGGGGTCGTGCTGGCACTGGTGTTTCATGGTTTAGGGCAGTGCAATGGTGTTCGGTCAGTGTAGGGCTCGTGCAGGGGGTGGTGTTTCAGGGTTTAGGGCAGTGCAGTGGTGTTCTGGCATTGTAGGTGGTCATGCAGGAGCTGGTGGTTCAGGGTTTAGGGCAGTACAGCGGTGTTCGGGCAGTGTTGGGGTCTTGCTGGGTGTGGTGTTTCAGGGTTTAGTGCCTTGGTGTTTGTCAGTGTAGGGGGTCGTGCTGAGGAAGGTGTTTCAGGGTTTAGGGCAGTGCAGTGGTGTTCGGGCAGTGTAGGGGGTCAAGCTGGGGCTGGTGTTTCAGGGTTCAGGGCAGTGCATTGGTGTTCGGGCTGTGTAGGGGGACATGCTGGGGGTTTTGTTTCAGGGTTTAGGGCAGAGCAGTTGTGTTCAGGCAGTGTAGGGGGTCATGCTGGGGAAGGTGTTTGAGGGTTTTGGGCAGTGCAGTGGTGTTCGAGCAGTGTAGGGGGTTGTGCTGGGGTTGGTGTTTAAGGGTTTAGGGAAGTGCAGTGGTGTTTGGGCAGTGTAGGGGGTCATGCGGGGCTGGTGTTTCAGAGTTTAGGGCAGTGCAGTGGTGTTCGGTTAGTGTATGGAGTTGTGTGGGGACTGGTGTTTCAGGGTTTAGTGCAGAGCAGTGGTGTTTGGGCAGCATAGGGTGTCGTGCAGGGACTGGTGTTTCAGGGTTTAGGGCAGAGAAGTGGTGTTCGGGCAGTGTAGGGTGATGTGCTGGGGGGGTGTATCAGGGTTTAGGGCAGTGCAGTGGTGTTCGGGCAGTGTAGGGGGACGTGCTGGGGGTGGTGTTTCAGGGTTTAGGGCGGAGCAGTGGTGATCGGGCAGTGTAGGGGGTCGTGCTGGGGATGGTGTTTGAGGGTTTAGGGCAGTGCAGTGGTGTTCTGGCAGTGTAGGGGGTCGTGCTGGGGTTGGTGTTTCAGGGTTTAGGGCAGTGCAGTGGTGTTCGGGCAGTGTAGGGGGTCGTGCTGGCATTGGTATTTCAGGGTTTAGGGCAGTGCAGTGGTGTTCGGGCAGTGTAGGGGGTCGTGCGGGGGCAGGTGTTTCAGGGTTTAGGGCAATGCAGTGGTGTTCGGGCAGTGTATGGGGTCGTGCGGAGACCGGTGTTTCAGGGTTTAGGGCAGTGTATGGTGTCGTGCGGGGACCGGTGTTTCAGGGTTTAGGGCAGTGCAGTGGCTTTCGGGCAGTGTAGGGGGTTGTGCTGGGGCTGGTGTTTCAGGGTTTAGGGCAGTGCAGTGGTGTACGGGCAGTGTAGAGTGTCTTGGTAGGGCTGGTGTTTCAGGGTTTAGGGCACTGCAGTGGTGTTCAGGCAGTGTAGGGGGTCGTGCTGGGGCTGGTATTTCAGGGTTTAGGGCAGTGCATTGGTATTCGGGCAGCGTAGGGGGTCTTGCAGGGGATGGTGTATCAGGGTTTAGGGCAGTGGTGTTTGGGCAGTGTAGGGGGTCATGCTTTGGCTGGTGTTTCAGGGTTTAGGGCAGTGCAGTAGTGTTCGGGCAGTATAGGAGGTCAGGCTGGAGCTGGTGTTCCAGGGTTTAGGGCAGTGCATTGGTGTTCGGGCAGTGTAGAGAACGCACAGTGGGTGGTGTTTTAGGGTTTAGGGCACTGCAGTGGTGTATGGGCAGTGTAGGGGGACGTGCTGGTGATGGAGTTCCAGGGTGTAGGACAGAGCAGTGGTGTTTGGGCAGTGTAGCGGGTCGTGCTGGTGCTGGTGCTGGTGTTTGAGGGTTTAGGGCAGTGCAGTGGTGTTCGGGCAGTGTAGGGAGTCATAAGGGGGGTGGTGTTTTAGGGTTCGGGGCAGCACAGTGGTGTTCGGGCAGTGTAGGGGTCGTGCGGGGCCTGGTGTTTCAGGGTTTATAGCAGTGCAGTGGTTTTCGGACAGTGTAGGGGGTCGTGCTGGGGCTGGTGTTTCAGGGTTTAGGGCAGTGCTGTGGTGTTTGGGCAGTGTAGGGGTCGTGCTGGTACTGGTGTTTCAGGGTTTAGGGCAGTGCAGTGGTGTTCGGGCAGTGTAGGTGGTCTTGCAGGGGGTGGTGGTTCAAGGTTTAGGGTAGTGCAGTGGTGTTCAGTCAGTGTAGGGGGTATTGCGGGGGCTTGTGTTTCAGGCTTTAGGGCAGTGCAGTGCTGTTCGGGCAGTGTAGGTGGTCTTGCTGGGGGGTGGTGGTTCAAGGTTTAGGGTAGTGCAGTGGTGTTCGGTCAGTGTAGGGGGTCATGCAGCGACTGGTGTTTCAAGGTTTAGGGCAGTGCAGTGGTTTTTGGGCAGTGTAGGGGGTCATGCAGGGGGTGGTGTTTCAGGGTTTTATAGTAGTGCAGTGGTGTTTGGGCAGTGTAGGGTGTCTTGCGGGTACTGGTGTTTCAGGGTTTAGGGCAGTGCAGTGGTTTTCAGGCAGTGTATTGGGTCGTGCGGGGGGTGGTGTTTCAGGGTTTAGGGCAGTGCAGTGGTGTTCAGGCAGTGTAGGGGGTCGTGCTGGGGCTGGTGTTTCAGGGTTTAGGGCAGTGCAGTGGTATTCGGGCAGTGTAGGGGGTCGTGCTGTGGCTGGTGATTCAGGGTTTAGGGCAGTGCAGTGGTGTTCGGTCAGTGTAGGGGGTATTGCGGGGGCCTGTGTTTCAGGGTTTAGGGAAGTGCAGTGGTGTTCGGGCAGTGTAGGGGGTCATGCGGGGACTGGTGTTTCAGGGTTTAGGGCAGTGCAGTGGTTTTTGGGCAGTGTATGGGGTCGTGCAGGGGGTGGTGTTGTTGCAGGGATTCTGCTCATGCACAGAACTATGCGCAGGAAAGCAGGACCTCAGTGAATTGTGGTGTCCCAAAAACTCACCTCAGAACCCAGAACCCCTTATCCGACCAGTATCAGTGTCCCATTCGTTATCCGATTTTATCTCGGCAGTTCTAATGTATAGACAACCCAGAACAAGCGACTTTTTATTCTCAGGAATGGTGGGAATCAGAAATACCTGTTTGTTATTATTCTCATATCAGTCCACAACAAGAGTAAACAGAGACACGGTAAAGTTTAAAGAGTTTATTTTATAAACCTCATGTCCTAACATGCAGTACTTTAGCTAACATAAGCAGACAAATGATTAAAATCAAAACCATCAGCATAGTTACAATACCATAGAAAATAAAAGGAAAATTCATACCTTTCGCTAGTAAACTAATATTATTATTATTATTAGACTAATAGAAGGTCTCTAGGCCTGAATGGGGAACCCCATACCGTAAAGATCAACTTAGTGGAATCACATCACAGGATCAGTTATACTCTGCTCCTGGGAAAGCTCTTCTTCCGAATGTGTATAAAGCATGCAGCTTGTAATATTAAAAGCACTCGACTTTCAGGTATTTTTAGCTGCGTGCGTGTTATGGCTAAATAGTGGGCCGATCAACCTGAACCCAACAACATGCACCGTCTAGCGACCCAGACTGTTTCTTTACACAATGTTCAGACCAAGGTCGCAGCTCACTGTTAGGGATGTGAACAACAGACAGTTCTCATGTGAAGCAAAGGCGAGCAATCATTTCTCAAATAATGACATGTAACTGCAGTGTCGTGTGCAAAAGCAGCAAAAGTGGCAAGATGGCTTTCTAACATCGAACGCGGTTGTGCTAACTGAGCAATGTACGTATATAAATAGCAGTCCTCACTACACCCCCCCTTGATCGGACCACTAACCAGTGGGGGCGCAATTTAAGAACGCAGAGTTCAAGTTCGATAGAACGGAACCAAGGGCACAAATTGTGAATCCATATAAGGGAAGTGAAAAGTTTGAAGAGAAAAAGAGAGGAACAAAAAAACATTTAAAGGGGGAAAAAAAATATGATTGATGGATGTTCAACGAAAAAACAAAAAGGCATTCCACAGGAATTTTGGATGACTTCCAATTTAGTCCATCAAGGTATAAGCACAGTAAGTTGCAACGGCTTCCAAGAGGAAATCATTGGAACGTTCTGCAAAATTTTCTGCCATCCAATTCAGCAAGGGGAATGAACACACGTGTTCCTCGACAACTGGAGCCTCTAGCACCATCAGAGGGCAACTGGCGTGTTCTTCAAGATAACTTCTTGCCAAGAATTCTGCTGCAGCCGTTCCGATGTCCCAGTTCCCTAGGACTCCATGTGCTGCTCCACAGGCCATAATTCTGACACTAGAACAGTCCAACTCATGAGCCACTAAGGGGCTCATTAGTCGATCATAATCCGGGCGGGAGACACCGAGTTTGACAAGCACAAATCCAAAGCCCATTGGAACTGACACTCTAGGCAATGAAAGACAGGCTGTACGCAAGTAATGTAGGGAAACCGGAAGGACAACCCATAGGCTATGATCAATGTTGCCAGTGGTAGTGTTCCATAGTATTCAAGCATCCGGTTATGAAGATGGAGCAGCCGGGACATGCTGTCGTGTGACGCAAGTTGTGCATCCATAGCGTAGTAAGCAGACCAACAACAGTACCCCAGCCACGAGGGCGAGAATCAACGGGAGACCTCTGAAGACGCTGGAAAAAATAGAATGAAAAAATGCCGGGATCACACCAAAAATAGTTTGGAAGGAGGTCACGAGGCCGGAGCCCACAATTTTGAAAAAATGTGCCAGGCCACTTGTTGAACTTGTTGACAGGCATTAAAGATAGTCTGAATTAGGGCACCAAAATGAAGTGGGAGATCAGTATTCAAAAGCGCCTGCACCTCGGTGCGCGTGAAGGACAAATGTTTCCCGGGATGAAGTCAAGGCGACTTCTTTTTGAGAAAATAGAGCCCTTATTCTGCTCATCTTGTTGAACTCTGCTTTCAAGGTTGGAATGGAAGGCCAGATGGATACATCGAGCCGTCCATGCGGGGGTGGGAAAAGGACGTTATTACAGCAGACTACTCCCTGTGATACAGTCAATATGTAGGGAATTCCCACTAACATCCCACAGCAAGCTTCATTATTTAATAGCAAATAACTACTGTTAGCCAGCAGCGTAAAAGAGGGTGTTATAACTGGCACTGGGATCACTTTTAGGACGCAAGCTAAATTAGGAGCGTGTATATTGCATGCACCATGCAATTGAATGTGCCGACACACCACAGAGTGATCCGGAGTGGAAGTGCACTCTTCACCTTTTAAGTAAACCTCTTTTCCGTCCCTCACGCATGTGTACGTGAATGGGAGTGACCAAACTTCATGCAGGAAGGCGGTACCTAGTTGTTCATATCTGCCTAGCGCATAATGTTTCATGCAGGAACTGAACTTAAACAGGGGAAACGGTAACGTGATTAACCCGTGGATAAGCCACACAGCGGAGTTTAATTCGGCAACAGAGAAAAGGTAAAGGTTCTAACTTTTCAATGTGCAGCAATGAGTATGTTGCATCTTTCATGGACATAAACTGTTGTTTTGCAGTTAAATTAAAAGGAAGGAACAAAGACGAAGTATTCATGTAATTCCAAGGGACTTCCCCAGCCTTCAACGTTTGCAATGTCCATGCAAACTGCATAATCGAACGCAATTGATTTTGACCATGATATAAAACAGACAAATCATCCTGCACAATGTCAACAACAGAAGAAACGATATTATCTAACTGTATAAATTCTGGAAGACAGGGTGTTGATGCTATTATCTATAACAGCCAATACTTTCTCCATATTGGCCTGATCAATAGCTTGTAATCTGGATGCAGCTTCAATCTGTGACAGCTTCCAAACTTCGTTATAAACAGCATATACCCATCTTTTGGACCTGCCAACCGCAGGACCCTTAACAAAATCATTCAAATCTATTTTGTCATGTAATTGTGATAAATGAAGTTTAACAGATGCTAAGGTGGAATGTTGCAGCCACGATTGGCACAACTTCCCTACTGAGTAGGTAGTTACAGTATGAGAGGATTCCAAACGGGGGTCCACACGAACTTGCGTATACCCCGGATTCAAATCCAGAAACCGATGTTGACAGGAATCTGAGCTCGTTTGCCATATTAACCACCCTTCCGGATTTAATTTGGAAATATTGAAGGATGTGTTAGAAATGTATGACTGCAACGTAGCAAGGGACAGATCAGTATGATTATCCCATTTAGGATAAGGACCCAGATCCGGAGTGGATGGGAATTCAATTTTTTAGAATTAGCCAATCCAAAACAGGTGGTCTGCAAAATTGACGAATTCAAAAATAACATATGGTTTGGGATGAGGCAGGCACGATGCAAAGCTTTTGTTCCCTGTACCTGCCACGGTTTAGAACCCCAAACCGATTTAAGATTGACAGTAGCTTTCCACAGATCATAACCTCCGATTGCCAATTCGTCCATAAAGGACTTGGAATACAACAATTTAGTGTGTGTCACCCTAACTTTCGAGGTAGACTCAGCCGCCACTTTAAAGTAAAAGGAGGCAGGATTCGACACACTGAAATCAGAAAAATATGTGAATTTGTCCACTAACGTGGTGGAGCTGCCCGGCCTAGGTGCTGGACAGTGTTCCCATTGCGTATAATTTACCAAATTTCTAAAGGTATTTGCTTTGTGAAGGAAATGAATGCCACAATGTTGATAGCAAAACTGCTCATCATAATTAGCAGTATCTAAATACAAATCCTCAGCATCAAACGCAGCATAATATTTCAAATCAGAAAACAGTGCTTCTATGGCTTGAACATCCCAATCATCCAAGCGGATGCTTTGCTTAACTACATCACCCATAGAAACATGAAATACATTTGGCACATTGATTACTTCAGTGGGACCATGAACTTGAAATTTAACAGCATCCCACGCGATCCCATCAAGTACAGGCCAGGCAGTAATGTTCACAAAAGTCTGGTCCCTTTTCATGATATGTGATGAGGAGTGGGGTGCCAAAGTTCCATCAATTAGTCTAATTGTAGATCTTTCTTTCATGTAGTGTCCATTCATAAGTCGAAAAAACACTACCACAAATCCAATGGACATAAACAAAAAAATACATATGAGCACCAGCCAAATGTAAGTCCAAGGGGGAATTAAAAAATGTCTTTTAAACCAGACAGCAAAAATTGAAACTTTTGATGGGGCAATGGAAGTCCTTGAATTCGTGTCAACGGAGAGGCGCGACTGGTTAACTGTGGTGGACTGTAAAACAGGCAACGGGACATTCGCAGGATAAGCATACTCAATATCTTCAGGTAGACCACCAGCTGTTGGTGGCAACAAAGGTCCAGTAACTGTATGGATCTCGACGGCAACATCAGGCAAGGTGGTAGAAGCTGGGGCCAAAACAGAATTTCTCAGCATCACAGGGCAAGAAACCGCTGGAGTCATACTATGAAGAATCAACCACTCGCTGTAGCTAGACATTGTCAATAGAGATGTACCTGTTATCCTTGCGACCAGGTTGTGAAGGTAAAATGACTGTTCGTGTACCCTGCACGCCAAGCACTGGGACCGGTGCACGATAAGAGGGGCCGAACTCCTTCTTGTTCTCCACCTTCTCACGGACCAGATCAACCACTCGAGGTAGACAGCCGACTACCGGAATCTGAAGCGCAGCATCAGATGTGGAGGGCATGTGTTCCTTCGCTAGACTGTCTCTGGATTCTTGTAGATTCTGCAATACAGCACAGTGATCATCTATGTCAAAGGGTGCGGCTGACGCCGCCATGTCTAGACCATCAAGGTCCAGGACAAACATTCGTATGCCAAAGAGCATCATGTATGGAGTCCGCCCACCCAGAGACCTTCTAGGGAGATTATTAAGTGCACGTTGGAGGTTATACAAGTGGGCTAGCCAGTTCCGGCCAGTGCCTAAAACCCTAGCAGTCAAAGATTGCTTTAAGTCACGGTTCATTCGCTCCACCACACTATTACCCTCAGGTCGGTAGGGAGACGAAAATTTGACTTGGACCCCCAAATTTCTCATGGCTTCTTTGTGCGCCTTAGAGGCGAACGCAGGGCCCTGATCAGAATGAAAGGTACCACATGCAAAACTTCCCACAAAGACACGCAAATCCCTGATGACAGTAGGGGCATCAGCACTCCTTTGTGGCCATACCCACAGAAAACGTGTGCACGAATCCACTGCAACCAAGATGTACTTGTACGCAGTATCAGAGGTGAATGGACCGCAGTGATCTAAATAAACACACCCTAGTGGTTTATTAGATATGTACAACTGAGTCTGTGGTGGGCGCGCCGCAGTTGAAGGTTTAATCTGCTGGCAAATGTCACAGTTAAGAACATAAGAGCGAGCTTGTTTATATAACCCGCACCACCAGTAACGTTGTTGTAATAGAGATACAGTAGCTGCAACGCCGGCATGGGCAGACGCCATGCCCTCGTGAGCCGCTAATATCAAAGATGGTCTGCAGTCCGCATTGGGAATCAATCTGTCACCAACGTTGTTAATCCTCACTAACGGGACGTTATCAGGACTTGAGCGATAATGGTAACGAGAAGGGAAACCTCTCGGGTAATTTGTTCCCTTCTCTGTAGCAGCAATAGCTGCCAAGATGTCATCATCGATCTTAATTTGCGATCTTGTAACTGCTGCTACTAAGTATGTCGCCACTGCTGTTTTTGCTGCCTCGTCAGCTAGGCTGTTGCCGACAGCATGGACACCAACTCGTTGGTGACCAAGAGTGTGAATAACATTCACGAGAGGCAGATGTTCTTTAAGTTCTGCCACTCGAACCCAAAGCATTTTATGCTTAATTGTGCTACCTTTGGAATCACGGTATTCATTTTGAGACCAAAAATGTAGATTGTCGTTGTAAGATTGAACACAATAAAACGAGTCACTCACTATAAGAGTGGTGACCCGAGAATCAGCAAACTCCAGTGCGAGAACCAGAGCACGGAGCTCTGCCGACTGTGCATTACAATCACCCAATGACTGCGTATGCACGACATCAGATTGGAATTCACCATTCACGAAAGTACTGACCACAATTGCGCAGCCCGCTGAATAGGCATGCTTCGATCCAGTCGCCGGTTGCGCAGAACCGTCAGTGTAAATGACACAATGGTAATCCTCGAGCGGGCGCAAGGACAGAGGAGCTGGATGAACTAATTCATACTGTAAGAACTCCTGAGTCTGTAGTGCTGCGTCGAAGATATAGGTGACGTCGGGCGATGTCAAGGAAGTGGCCCATTGTATCCACCGTGGATGCAAAGCTTTAGAATTTGGTACACTCGCTTTGGTCACTGACTCAAGAGCAGGATATGGTGTGACCACCAACATGCGTTTCCCTTGCGATAGCGCTCGTTCTTTTAAGAATCACCATCTGCACTGCCGTTAAAACTTTCTCGACAGCGGAAAATCGCAGTTCAGCCGAAGTGTATAGGTGTGATTTGTAGGCAATGGGGACGGTGTCACCCTCATTGAATGTTAGGTACGTGAAACCCACTGCGCCTGGCACAATTCTTATGACCAGGTTAGTGTGGTTATCACGTGTCAGTAAGTATTTTGAAGCAAGAAGGTCAGCTTGCAAAGATTGCAATATATCTGAATGCTCCGGCAGCCAGCATGATTTGGAAAAAGAAGGTTGTACCAAGGCATAAAGCGGCTTGATACGCTGGGCATAATCAGGAATGTACGTGCAACCGAAATTCAGAAAGCCCAGCAAAGATTGTAATTTCTTCAGTGTCGTAGGAGCATGCAGGCACGCGCATTTCTCTAGGAAGTGCGGAGCCAACCCTCGACCTTCATTGTTGAGTTCGTATCCCAAAAACAACACTGTATATTCTGCAATGTGAGACTTCGCAAAGTTGAATTTGTAGCCGAAGTCTGCAAACAAAATAATAATGCGATCAACGCGACACAGATGCGGCCATAACTCGTCATCTGTGAGATAAATATCATCCACATACGAGTACGCATCAGGGTCAATGTTCTCTAACAGAGAGATTACACTAGCGGCAAAGACTCCAGGGCTGTTTTTATAGCCCATGGGTTATCTTTTAAAATGCTTTTGTTTGCCGTCCGATGTAAATGCCGTCCATTGACTACTAAGAGAGGACAGGTTATGGCTGTAAAAGCCATTGGAAATGTCAAGTGTGGTTTTAAACCGTTTTCTCACGAGACTATCGACGAGAGCAGAACTGTGGGTATTCTGTACTGTGCATGTCCGGCAATGAGAGTTTAAATGCCGGTAATCCAAAACCAGGCGGTACGACCCATCAGGCTTCGTCACAGTGAATAAAGGGTTATTCATTGGTGCACACACGTTTCAATAACACCTTGATATTCCAATTTTTCAAGGATCGCCGCGACGTGAGGTCTTGCTTCGCGACGCATGGGATATTGGGGTTGTGGCTGGGGTGTGGATCGTAATGGAATCTCATGGCCGGGGGACAATTTATCCCAGCCCACCTGATTATGATACAAAGCCGGTGCTAGCACCAGAGCCCACTCCTCGGCGAACTTCTTAGCTTGGTCCTTCGGCACTGTGTGCGCAAAGGACAGGAGGATCACCTCCTCCCCTCTAGGAGCATCTAAAATGAAAGCCGGGGGCCAGTCTGCCTCCGCCAATAAAATATCGTACGAAGAGGTCAGATTATCCCAAAAAATCCCTTGAATTGTACTATGTCACCTTCAATTAAAAGGACTATATTGTATAGTCTGTCAGGGGGAGCCACTCTAGTGTCAGCAGTTTCTACAGTAATGAACGTGTCAGATGCTGTCGCTACCAGATATGGACGCAGTGCTTGTCGCACTACTGTAACTTCCGCCGCGCTGTCGAGCAGCGTTAGTGCCCATGTCAGGTTCTGAAGCTGCGTCCGCACTATCTGTGGCATACCTCGCTGTTAGCGCAGCAACTTTCTTCTTTTGAAACGGGGGTCGTTGACGTGCAGACTCGTCCTGCTTGCCTTTACCGTCAGTCTGACGGGGTTGCTCACGTCCTTGGGCACCCTGTCCTTTCCCATGGTCTCCGCCACCGGACTGCGAAGCCGATGTTTCCTGTGAAGAACAAGGAGAACGTTGTTCAGAAACCTGAAATCTATCTGGTGACTTGATACTAGATCGATCGCGCAGATCATATGTGCGTTCACTAGTCGACTGTACAGGTGAGGCAGGACGAGACCCCTGTTTCTGTTGCTGCTTCCCCTGTTTCTTTGCCTGCCAATTTTGTTTAGGAAAATGTGGACGTTAGTCTTTACCAGACGAGCTCACCTTAGTTTGCTGTACTATATCAGGAATTATTACAGTTGGTTTAACACCTAAGGCACTGCGGCCTATGGTTCTGTAGGCTTCCGCAATTATCTTAGCAAACTCCTTAGGCCTGTCGAGTTTGTCCATGCGGTCCAGCTTATTAGCCACTTGGAACTGCATGGCATCGCCTTTGAGGTTGCCCATTACCATGGAAGCAACCACATCGAACACCCCGACAAGCAGCATTCCTAATTCCACAGCAGCCTCCGCACCGTGATTTTCTTGAACACGTTTAATGACGGAGGGAAGTACAGACATAAACGGAGTGCCGAAGCACTTCGAGTAGGTCGCGGCAAAGACCTTGCCCCAGTTGTCACAATCGGCCATATCTGGGACTAAGTCTTTTGGCAAACTAATGGTGAGAATCCTGTGTTTCCTCACAGGAGTAGTATGCGGAAAAATCGCCTCCAGTTGGTCAAATTTCTCAGCAAGCCAATAAGGTAAATCATCCTTAATTTGGGGGCGCTTGCCCATTATCGAATTAACCATAACAGGACGAATAACCACCGCGTGGTGGTCCCCTGATTGTCCCGCAACAACAGGTGCCCCCACCTGCACTTTGCGTGACACGTACTGCACTAAAGCCCTATGTACTGTTATCAGGGCTGTATGTAGTACCCGCAACTCAGCCACCGCTACCGTGAGATAGCGGGGATGAGGCGTAAATCCAGCCAGCACCGGCCATGTGGTCCCTGCAATTGACAATGGGCCCATTCTAGCCGGTGTAACCGCATGGGGAAGGGCGCCATTAAACCAAATGGTATGCTGCCAGGCAGAAATAGGAATTTCTTGTGTCCTATATGGCGTATAGATTGCAGGTAGCTGCGTGGGAGTATAGTAATGAAACGTATCATCATCAGCATTCACCGCCGGAAAAGTCACCCAAGAGTAAAACAACTCATAAGGGAAAGACGCATCAGCGCTCACCACAAAAATAACAGCCATCCCATCTTCCGGCACCCCATACGTCGTCCAATGACGGCACAGAGGTGCACGGCTATGTGCAGCAATATCAACCGCCATAAGGACACTCAAAAGAACAACAACGAGTCTAACAGTAGCACCAGGGTTCAGAAGAAACCTTTTTAATGATCAAGCTTGAAAGAACCTATTAGTCGAGAAACAGGTAGGTTAAATCCGTCACTCCCGTTATCCGGAAACAAGAGTGAGGGAGTCGTGGACTAATATAAGCACTACTAAGGCGTTTCAAATCAATCGACCAAACGTTAGGTGCTCCATGTTGCAGGGATTCTGCTCATGCACAGAACTATGCGCAGGAAACCAGGACCTCAGTGAATTGTGGTGTACCAAAAACTCACCTCAGACCCCAGAACCCCTTATCCGACCAGCATCAGTGTCCCATTCGTTATCCGATTGTATCTCGGTGGTCCCAATGTATAGACAACCCAGAACAAGCGACTTAGTGTATTCTCAGGAATGGTGGGAATCAGAAATACCTGTTCGTTATTATTCTGATATCAGTCCACAACAAGAGTAAACAAAGACACGGTAAAGTTGAAAGAGTTTATTTTATAAACCTCGTGTCCTAAGATGCAGTACTTTGGCTAACATAAGCAGACAAATGATTAAAAGCAAAACCATCAGCATAGTTACAATACCATAGAAAATGAAAGGAGAAATCATAATAAAATGACAGTGGATTACAGCCACCTTCCTTTCGCTAGTAAACTAATATTATTATTATTAGACTAAGAGAAGGTCTCTAGGCCTGAATGGGGAACCCCATACCGTAAAGATCAGCTTAGTGGAATCACATCACAGGATCAGGTATACTCTGCTCCTGGGAAAGCTCTTCTTCTGAATGTGTATAAAGGATGCAGCTTGTAATATTAAAAGCACTCGACTTTTAGGTATTTGCAGCTGCGTGCGTGTTATGGCTAAATAGTGGGTTGATCAACCTGAACCCAACAACATGCACCGTCTAGCCACCCAGACTGTTTCTTTACACAATGTTCAGACCAAGGTCGCAGCTCACTGTTAGGGATGTGAACAACAGACAGTTCTCATGTGAAGCAAAGGCGAGCAAGCATTTCTCAAATAATAACATGTAACTGCAGTGTCGAGTACAAAAGCAGCAAAAGTGGCAAGATGGCTTTCTAACATCTAACACGGTTGTGCTAACTTAGCAATGTACGTATATAAATAGCAGTCCTCACTACAGTGTTTCAGGGTTTAGGGCAGTGCAGTGGTGTTTGGGCAGTGTAGGGTGTCTTGCGGGGACTGGTGTTTCAGGGTTTAGGACAGTGCAGTGGTTTTCAGGCAGTGTATTGGGTCGTGCGGGTGGTGGTGTTTCAGGGTTTAGGGCACTGCAGAGGTGTTACGGCAGTGTAGGGGGTCTTGCAGGGGCTGGTGTATCAGAGTTTAGGGCAGTGGTTTTCAGGCAGTGTTGGGGTCTTCATCGGGGTGGTGTTTCAGGGTTTAGGGCAGTGGTGTTCGGGCAGTGTATGGGTTCTTGCAGGGGGTGGTGTCTCAGGGTTTAGGGCAGTGGTATTCGGGCAGTGTAGGGTTTCTTGCTGGGGTGGTATTTAAGGGTTTAGGGCAGTGGTGTTCGGGCAGTGTAGGGGGTCTTGCATTGGCTGGTGTTTCAGGGTTTAGGGCAGTGCACTGGTGTTTGGGCAGTGTAGGGGGTCGTGCGGGGACTGGGGTTTCAGCGTTTAGGGCAGTGCAGTGGTGTTTGGGCTGTGTACGGGGTCGTGCGGGGTCTGGTGTTTCAGAGTTTAGGGCAGGGCAGTGGTGTTCGGGCAGTGTTAGGCGTCATGCGGGGTCTGGTGTTTCAGGGTTTAGGGCTGTGCAGTGGTTTTTGGGCAGTGTAGGGGGTCGTGCGGGGGCTGGTGTTTCAGGGTTCAGGGCAGTGCAGTGGTGTTTGGGCATTGTAGGGGGTCGTGCGGCGGCTGGTGTTTGAGGGTTTAGGGCAGTGCAGTGATATTTGGGCAGTGTGGGGGGTCGTGCTGGGGCTGATGTTTCATGGTTTAGGGCAGTGCAGTGGTGTTCGGTCAGTGTAGGGCTCGTGCTGGGGGTGGTGTTTCAGGGTTTAGGGCAAGTGCAGTGGTGTTCTGGCAGTGTAGGTGGTCATGCAGGGGCTGGTGTTTCAGGGTTTAGGGCAGTGCAGTGGTGTTCAGGCAGTGTTGGGGTCTTGCTGGGTGTGGTGTTTCAGGGTTTAGGGCAGTGGTGTTTGTCAGTGTAGGGGGTCGTGCTGAGGATGGTGTTTCAGGGTTTAGGGCAGTGCAGTGGTGTTCGGGCAGTGTAGGGGGTGGAGCTGGGGCTGGTGTTTCAGGGTTCAGGGCAGTGCATTGCTGTTCGGCCAGTGTAGGGGTTTGTGCTATGGCTGGTGTTTCAGGGTTTAGGGCAGAGCAGTGGTGTTCAGGCAGCGTAGGGGGACGTGCTGGGTGTGATGTGTCAGGGTTTAGGGCAGTGCAGTGGTGTTCGGGCAGTGTAGGGGGACATGCTGGGGGTTTTGTTTCAGGGTTTAGGGCAGAGCAGTTGTGTTCAGGCAGTGTAGGGGGTCATGCTGGGGAAGGTGTTTGAGGGTTTTCGGCAGTGCAGTGGTGTTCGGGCAGTGTAGGGGGTCGTGCGGGGCTGGTGTTTCAGAGTTTAGGGCAGTGCAGTGGTGTTTAGGCAGTGTATGGGGTCGTGCAGGGACTGGTGTTTTAGGGTTTAGGGCAGTGCAGTGGTGTTTGGGCAGTGTAGGGTGTCGTGCGGGGACTGGTGTTTCAGGGTTTAGGGCAGTGCATTGGCATTCAGCCAGTGTATGGGGTCGTGCTGGGGCTGGTGTTTCAGGGTTTAGGGCAGTGCAGTGGTGTTCGGGCAGTGTAGAGTGTCTTGGTAGGGCTGGTGTTTCAGGGTTTAGGGCAGTGCAGTGGTGTTCAGGCAGTGTAGGGGGTCGTGCTGGGGCTGGTGTTTCAGGGTTTAGGGTAGTGCAGTGGTATTCGGGCAGTGTAGGGGGTCTTGCAGGGGATGGTGTATCAGGGTTTAGGGCAGTGGTGTTCAGGCAATGTAGGGGGTCTTGCTGAGGGTGCTGTTTCAGGGTTTAGGGCAATGGTGCAGTGGTGTTTGGGCAGTGTACGGGGTCTTGCAGAGGGTGGTGTTTCACAATTTCGGGCACTACAGTGATGTTCAGGCAGTGTAGGGGGTCATGCGGGGACTGGGGTTTTAGTGTTCAGGGCAGTGCAGTGGTGTTCGGGCAGTGTAGGGGGGCATGTGGGGACTGGTGTTTCAGGGTTTAGGGCAGTGCAGTGGTGTTCGGGCAGTGTATGGGGTCATGCCGGGCTGGTGTTTCAGGGTTTAGGGCAGTGCAGTGGTGTTCAGGCAGTGTTGGGATCTTGCTGGGGGTAGTGTTTTAGGGTTTAGGGCAGTGGTGTTTGGGCAGTGTAGGGGGTCTTGCTGGGGGTGGTGTTTCAGGGCTTAGGGCAGTGTAGTGGTGTTTAGGCAGTGTGGGGGGTCATGCTGGGGTGGTGTTTCAGGATTTAGGGCAGTGCAGTGGTGTTCGGGCAGTGTAGGGGTCGTCCTGGGGGTGGTGTTTCAGGGTTTAGGGCAGTGCAGTGGTGTTCGGGCAGTGTAGGGGGTCGTGCTGGAGCTGGTGTTTCAGGATTTAGGGCAGTGCAGTGGTGTTCGGGCAGTGTTGTAGGTCGTGCAGGTGCTGGTGTTTCAGGGTTTAGGGACGTGGTGCAGTGGTGTTTGGGCAGTGTATGGGTTCTTGCAGGGGGTGGTGTCTCAGGGTTTAGGGAGTGGTATTCGGGCAGTGTAGGGTTTCTTGCTGGGGGTATTGTTTCAGGGTTTAGGGCAGTGGTGTTCGGGCAGTGTAGGGGGTTTTGCAGTGTCTGGTGTTTCAGGGTTTAGGGCAGTGCACTGGTGTTCGGGCAAGGTAGGGGGTCGTGCGGGGACTGGGGTTTCAGCGTTTAGGACAGAGCATTGGTGTTTGGGCAGTGTAGGGGGTTGTGCTGGGGCTGGTGTTTCAGGGTTTAGGACAGTGCAGTGGTGTTCGGGCAGTGTAGGGGGTCGTGCTGGGGCTGGTGTTTCAGGGTTTAGGGCAGTGCAGTGGTGTTCGGGCAGTGTAGGGTGTCCAGCTGGGGCTGGAGTTTCATGGTTTAGGACAGTGCAGTGGTGTTCGGGCAGTGTAGGGGGTCTTGCAGGGGGTGGTGTATGAGGGATTTAGTGCAGGGGTGTTCGGGCAATGTATGGGGTCGTGCCGGTTGGTGTTTCAGGGTTTAGGGCAGTGCAGTGGTGTTCAGGCAGTGTTGGGATCTTGCTGGGGGTGGTGTTTTAGGGTTTAGGGCAGTGGTGTTTGGGCAGTGTAGGGGATCTTGCTGGGGGTGGTGTTTCAGGGCTTAGGGAAGTGTAGTGGTGTTTGGGCAGTGTGGGGGGTCGTGCTGGGGTGGTGTTTCAGGATTTAGGGCAGTGCAGTGGTGTTTGGGCAGTGTAGGGGTCGTCCTGGGGGTGGTGTTTCAGGGTTTAGGGCAGTGCAGTGGTGTTCGGGCAGTGTAGGGGGTCGTGCTGGAGCTGGTGTTTCAGGATTTAGGGCAGTGCAGTGTTGTCCGGGCAGTGTCGGGGATCATGCTGGGGCTGGTGTTTCAGGGATTAGGGCAGTGCAGTGGTGTTCGGGCAGTGTAGGGGTTCTTGCAGGGGCTGGTGTATCAGGGTTTAGGGCAGTGGTTTTCGGGCAATGTTGGGGTCTTGCTCGGGTGGTGTTTCAGGGTGTAGGGAGGTGGTGCAGTGGTGTTTGGTCAGTGTATGGGTTCTTGCAGGGGGTGGTGTCTCAGGGTTTAGGGCAGTGGTATTCGGGCAGTGTAGGGTTTCTTGCTGGGGGTGTTGTTTCAGGGTTTAGGGCAGTGGTGTTTGGGCAGTGTAGGGGGTTTTGCAGTGTCTGGTGTTTCAGGGTTTAGGGCAGTGCACTGGTGTTCGGGCAAGGTAGGGGGTCGTGCAGGGACTGGGGTTTCAGCGTTTAGGACAGTGCATTGGTGTTTGGGCAGTGTAGGGGGTTGTGCTGGGGCTGGTGTTTCAGGGTTTAGGACAGTGCAGTGGTGTTCGGTCAGTGTAGGGGGTCGTGCTGGGGCTGGTGTTTCAGGGTTCAGGGCAGTGCAGTGGTGTTCGGGCAGTGTAGGGTGTCCTGCTGGGGCTGGTGTTTCAGGGTTTAGGGCAGTGCAGTGGTGTTCGGGCAGTGTAGGGGGTCTTGCAGGGAGTGGTGTATCAGGGATTTAGTGCAGGGGTGTTCGGGCAGTGTAGGGGGTCTTGTTGTGGTGGTGTTTCAGTGTTTAGGGCAGTGGTGCATTGGTGGTCGGGCAGTGTAGGGTGTCGTGCGGGGCTGGTGTTTCAGGGTTTAGGGCAGTGCAGTGGTGCTGGGGCCGTGCTGGGGTCATGCTGGGGGTGGTGTTTCAGTGTTTAGGGCAGTGGTGTTTGGGCAGTGTAGGGGGTCTTGCTGGGGGTGGTTTTTCAGGGCATAGGGCAGTGTAGTGGTGTTTGGGCAGTGTGGGGGGTCGTGCTGGGGTGGTATTTCAGGATGTAGGGCAGTGCAGTGGTGTTCGGGCAGTGTAGGGGTCATGCTGGGGGTGGTGTTTCAGGGTTTAGGGCAGTGCAGTGGTGTTCGGGCAGTGTAGGGGGTCATGCTGGAGCTGGTGTTTCAGGATTTATGGTAGTGCAGTGTGTTCGAGCAGTGTTGTAGGTCGTGCTGGGGCTGGTGTTTCAGGGTTTAGGGCAGTGCAGTGGTGTTCGGGCAGTGTAGGGGGTCTTGCAGGGGCTGGTGTATCAGGGTTAAGGGCAGTGGTTTTCGGGCAGTGTTGGGGTCTTGCTCGGGGTGATGTTTCAGGGTTTAGGGCAGTGGTGCAGTGGTGATTGGGCAGCGTACAGGTTCTTGCAGGGGGTGGTGTCTCAGGGTTTAGGGGAGTGGTATTCGGGTAGTGTAGGGTTTCTTGCTGGGGTGGTGTTTCAAGGTTTAGTGTAGTGGTGTGCGGGCAGTGTAGGGGGTCTTGCAGGGGCTGGTGTTTCAGGGTTTAGGGCAGTGCACTGGGTTCAGGCAGTGTAGGGGGTCGTGTGGGGACTGGGGTTTCAGCGTTTAGGGCAGTTTAGTTTTTGGGCAGTGTAGGGGGTCGTGCGGGGACTGGTGTTTCAGGGTTTAGGGCTGTGCAGTGTTTTTCAAGCAGTGTAGGGGGTCGTGCGGGGCTGGTGTTTCAGGGTTTAGGGGAGTGCAGTGGTGTTCGGGCATTGTAGGGGGTCGTGCAGGGGCTGGTGTTTAAGGGTTTAGGGCAGTGCAGTGGTGTTTGGGCAGAGTAGGGGGTCATGGTGGGGGTGGTGTTTTATGGTTTAGGGCAGTGCAATGGTGTTCGGACAGTGTAGGGGGATGTGCTGGGGCTGGTGTTTCATGGATAAGGTCAGTGCAGTGGTGTTTGGGCAGTGTAGGAGGTCATGCAGGGGGTGGTGTTTCAGGGTTTAGGGCAGAGTAGTGGTGTTTGGGCAGTGTAGGGGGTCGTGCTGGGGGCGGTGTTTTGAGAATTTATGGCAGTGCAGTGGTGTTCGGGCAGTGTAGGGGGTTGTGCTGGAGTTTTAGGGTTTAGGGCAGTGCAGTCGTGTTCGGGCAGTGTAGGGGGTCATGCTGGGGTGGTGCTTCATGGTTTAGGTCAGTGGTGTTCGGGCAGTGTAGGGGCTTTTTCTGGGGGGTGGTGTTTCAGGGTTGAGGGCAGTGCAGTGGTGTTCAGGCAGTGTAGGGGGTCTTGCGGGGGCTGGTGTTTCAAGGTTTAGGGCAGTGGTGTTCGGGCAGTATAGGTTTTTTTTCTGGGGGCTGGTGTTTCAGGGTTTAGGGCAGTGCAGTGGTGTATGGGCAGTGTAGGGGGTCATGCGGTGGCTGGTGTTTCAGAGTTTAGGGCAGTGCAGTGGTGTTCGGGCAGTGCAGGGTGTTGTTTGGGGACTGGTGTTTCAGGGTTTAGGGCAGTGCAGTGATGTTTGGGCAGTGTAGGGTGATGTGCGGGGACTGGTGTTTCAAGGATTAGGTCAGTGCAGTGGTGTTCGGGCAGTGTTGGAGTCTTGCTGGGGGTGGTGTTTCAGGGTTTAAAGCTGTGGTGTTTGGGCTGTGTAGGGGGTCTTGCTGGGGGTGGTGTATCAGGGCTTTGGGCAGTGTAGTGGTGTTCGGGCAGTGTGGGGGATTGTGCTGGGGTAGTGTTTCAGGTTTTAGGGCAGTGCAGTGGTGTTTTTTTGGCAGTGTGGGGGTCATGGTGGGGTTGGTATTTCAGGGTTTTGGGCAGTGCAGTGGTGTTTGGGCAGTGTAGTGGGTCTTGCAGGGCTGGTGTATCAGGGTTTAGGGCAGTGGTTTTCGGGCAGTGTTGGGGTCTTGCTCGGGGTGGTGTTTCAGGGTGTAGGGAGTTGGTGCAGTGGTGTTTGGGCAGTGTATGGGTTCTTGCTGGGGGTGTTGTTTCAGGGTTTTGGGCAGTAGTGTTCGGGCAGCGTAGGGGGTTTTGCAGTGTCTGGTGTTTCAGGGTTTAGGGCAGTGCACTGGTGTTCGGGCAAGGTAGGGGGTCGTGTGGGGACTGGGGTTTCAGCATTTAGGGCAGTGCATTGGTGTTTGGACAGTGTAGGGGGTTGTGCTGGGGTTGGTGTTTCAGGGTTTAGGACAGTGCAGTGGTGTTCGGGCAGTGTAGGGGGTCATGCTGGGGCTGGTGTTTAAGGGTGTAGGGCAGAGCAGTGGTGTTCGGGCAGTGTAGGGTGCCCTGCTGGGGCTGGTGTTTCAGGCTTTAGGGCAGTGCAGTGGTTTTTGGGCAGTGTAGGGGGTCTTGCAGGGGGTGGTGTATCAGGGATTTAGTGCAGGGGTGTTTGGGCAGTGTAGGGGGTCTTGTTGGGGTGGTGTTTCAGGGTTTAGGGCTGTGGTTCATTGGTGGTCGGGCAGTGTAGGGGGTCGTGCGGGGGCTGGTGTTTCAGGGTTTAGGGCAGTGCAGTGGTGTTGGGGCAGTGTTGGGGTCATGCTGGGGGTGGTGTTTCAGTGTTTAGGGCAGTGGTGTTTGGGCAGTGTAGGGGGTCTTGCTGGGGGTGGTTTTTCAGGGCATAGGGCAGTGTAGTGGTGTTTGGGCAGTGTGGGGGGTCGTGCTGGGGTGGTATTTCAGGATGTAGGGCAGGGCAGTGGTGTTCGGTCAGTGTAGGGGTCATGCTGGGGGTGGTGTTTCAGGGTTTAGGGCAGTGCAGTGGTGTTTGGGCAGTGTAGGGGGTCGTGCTGGAGCTGGTGTTTCAGGATTTATGGCAGTGCAGTGTGTTCGAGCAGTGTTGTAGGTCGTGCTGGGGCTGGTGTTTCAGGGTTTAGGGCAAAGCAGTGGTGTTCCGGCAGTGTAGGGGGTCTTGCAGGGGCTGGTGTATCAGGGTTTAGGGCAGTGGTTTTCGGGCAGTGTTGGGGTTTTGCTCGGGGTGGTGTTTCAGGGTTTAGGGCAGTGGTGCAGTGGTGATCGGGCAGTGTACAGGTTCTTGCAGGGGGTGGTGTCTCAGGGTTTAGGGGAGTGGTATTTGGGCAGTGTAGGGGGTCTTGCTGGTGGTAGTGTTTTAGGGTTTAGGGCAGTGGTGTTCAGTCAGTGTAGGGGGTCTTGCTGGGAGGTGGTGTTTCAGAGTTTAGGGCAGTGCACTGTGTTCAGGCAGTGTAGGGGGTCATGTGGGGACTGGGGTTTCAGCGTTTAGGGCAGTGCAGTGGTGTTTGGGCAGTGTAGGGGGTCGTGCGGGGGCTGGTGTTTCAGGGTTTAGGGGAGTGCAGTGGTGTTCGGGCATTGTAGGGGGTCGTGCAGGGGCTGGTGTTTAAGGGGTTAGGGCAGTGTAGTGATATTTGGGCATTGTAGGGGGTCGTGCTTGGGCTGATGTTTCATGGTTTAGGGCAGTGCAGTGGTGTTCGGGCAGTGTAGGGGGTCGTGCTGGGGTTAGAGTTTTATGGTTTAGTGCAGTGGTGTTCGGACAGTGTAAGGGGATGTGCTGGGGCTGGTGTGTCAGGGTTTAAGGCTGTGCAGTGCTGTTCGGGCAGTGTAGGGCTCGTGCAGTGGGTGGTGTTTCATGGATAAGGTCAGTGCAGTGGTGTTTGGGCAGTGTAGGGGGTCATGCTGGGGGTGGTGTTTCAGGCTTTAGGGCAGAGTAGTGGTGTTCGGGCAGTTCAGGGGGTCGAGCTGGGGGTGGTGTTTTTAGAATTTATAGCAGTGCAGATGTGTTCGGGCAGTGTAGGGGGTTGTGCTGGAGTTTTAGGGTTTAGGACAGTGCAGTCGTGTTCGGGCAGTGTAGGGGTCATGCTGGGGTGGTGCTTCAGGGTTTAGGTCAGTGGTGTTCGGGCAGTGTAGGTTTTTTTTCCGGAGGGGTGGTGTTTCAGGGTTGAGGGCAGTGCAGTGGTGTTCAGGCAGTGTAGGGGGTCTTGCGGGGCTGGTGTTTCAAGGTTTAGGGCAGTGGTGTTCGGGCAGTATAGGGTTTTTTTCTGGGGGGTGGTGTTTCAGGGTTTAGGACAGTGCAGTGGTGTTCGTGCAGTGTAGGGCTTCTTGCGGGGGCAGGTGTTTCAGGGTTTAGGGCAGTGCAGTGGTGTTCGGGCAGTGTAGGGGGTCGTGCGGTGGCTGGTGTTTCAGGGTTTAGGGCAGTGCAGTGGTGTTCGGGCAGTGTAGGGTGTCGTATGGGGACTGGTGTTTCAGGGTTTAGGGCAGTGCAGTGATGTTTGGGCAGTGTAGGGTGTTGTGCGGGGACTGGTGTTTCAGGGATTAGGTCAGTGCAGTGGTGTTCGGGCAGTGTTGGGGTCTTGCTGGGGGTGGTGTTTCAGGGTTTAAAGCTGTGGTGTTTGGGCAGTGTAGGGGGTCTTGCTGGGGGTGGTGTTTCAGGGCTTTGGGCAGTGTAGTGGTGTTCGGGCACTGTGGGGGATTGTGCTGGGGGTAGTGTTTCAGGTTTTAGGGCAGTGCAGTGGTGTTTTTTTGGCAGTGTGGGGGTCATGGTGGGGTTGGTATTTCAGGGATTTGGGCAGTGCAGTGATGTTCGGGCAGTGTAGGGGGTCGTGCTGGGGCTGGTGTTTCAGGGTTTAGGGCAGTGCAGTGGTGTTCAGGGAGTGTAGGGGTCGTGCTGGGGCTGGTGTTTCATGGTTGAGGGCAGTGCAGTGGTGTTCGGGATTTGTAGGGGGTCGTGGCGGTGGTGGTGTTTCAGGGTTTAGGGCAGTGCAGTGGAATTTGGGCAGTGTAGGGGATCGTACTGGAGGTGGTGTTTCAGGGTCTAGCGCAGTGCAGTGTAGGGGGTCTTGCTGGGGATTTTGTTTGAGGGTTTAGGGCAGTGCAGTGGTTTTTGGACAGTGTAGGGGGTCAAACTGGGGCTGGTGTTTCAGCGTTTAGGGCAGTGCAGCAGTGTAGAGGTCGTGCTGAGACTGGTGTTTCAGGGTTTAGGGCAGTGCAGTGGTGTTCGGGCAGTGTAGGGTGTCGTATGGGGACTGGTGGTTCAGGGTTTAGGGCAGTGCAGTAGTGTTTGGGCAGTGTAGGGTGTTGTGCGGGGACTGGTGTTTCAGGGATTAGGTCAGTGCAGTGGTGTTCGGGCAGTGTTGGGGTCTTGCTGGGAGTGGTGTTTCAGGGTTTAAAGCTGTGGTGTTTGGGCAGTGTAGGGGGTCTTGCTGGGGGTGGTGTTTCAGGGCTTTTTGGCAGTGTAGTGGTGTTCGGGCAGTGTGGGGGATTGTGCTGGGGGTGGTGTTTCAGGTTTTAGGGCAGTGCAGTGGTGTTTTTTTGGCAGAGTGGGGGTCATGGTGGGGTTGGTATTTCAGGGTTTTGGGCAGTGCAGTGGTGTTTGGGCAGTGTAGGGGATCGTACTGGAGGTGGTGTTTCAGGGTCTAGGGCAGAGCAGTGTAGGGGTCTTGCTGGGGATTTTGTTTCAGGGTTTAGGGCAGTGCAGTGGTTTTTGGACAGTATAGGGGGTCGAACTGGGGCTGGTGTTTCAGCGTTTAGGGCAGTGCAGCAGTGTAGAGGTCGCGCTGAGGCTGGTGTTTCAGGGTTTAGGGCAGTGCAGTGGTGTTCGGGCAGTGTTGGGGTCTTGCTGGGGGTGGTGTTTCAGGGTTTAAAGCTGTGGTGTTTGGGCAGTGTAGGGGGTCTTGCTGGGGGTGGTGTTTCAGGGCTTTGGGCAGTGCAGTGGTGTTCGGGCAGTGTGGGGGATTGTGCTGGGGGTGGTGTTTCAGGTTTTAGGGCAGTGGAGTGGTGTTTTTTTGGCAGTGTGGGGGTCATGGTGGGGTTGGTATTTCAGGATTTTGGGCAGTTCAGTGATGTTCGGGCAGTGTAGGGGGTCGTGGCGGTGGTGGTGTTTCAGGGTTTAGGGCAGTGCAGTGGTGTTTGGGCAGTGTAGGGGATCGTACTGGAGGTGGTGTTTCAGGGTCTAGGGCAGTGCAGTGTAGGGGGTCTTGCTGGGGATTTTGTTTCAGGGTTTAGGGCAGAGCAGTGGTTTTTGGACAGTGTAGGGGGTCGAACTGGGGCTGGTGTTTCAGCGTTTAGGGCAGTGCAGCAGTGTAGAGGTCATGCTGAGGATGGTGTTTCAGGGTTTAAGGCAGTGCAGAGATGTTCGGGCAGTGTAGGGGGTCATGCTGGGGCTGCTGTTTCAGAGTTTAGGGCAGTGCAGTGGTGTTCGGGCAGTGTAGGGGTTGTGCTTGGGCTGGAGTTTCAGGGTTTAGGGCAGAGCAGTGGTGTTCGGGCAGTGTAGGGGATCGTGCTGGGGGTGTTGTTTCAGGGTTTAGGGCAGTGCAGTGGTGTTCGGGCAGTATAGGGGGATATGCTGAGGGTGGTGTTTCATGGTTTGTGGCAGTGCAGTGGTGTTCGGGCAGTGTAGGGTGTCGTGCTGGGGGTGGTGTCTAGGGTTTAGGTCAGTACAGAGGTGTTCGAGCAGTGTAGGGGGTAGTGCGGGGCTGGTGTTTCAGGGTTTAGGGCAGTGCAGTGGTGTTAAGGGAGTGTAGGGGGTCGTGCTGGGGCTGGTGTTTCAGGGTTGAGGGCAGTGCAGTGGTGTTCGGGCAGTGTAGGGGGTCGTGGCGTTGGTGGTGTTTCAGGGTTTAGGGCAGTGCAGTGGTGTTTGGGCAGTGTAGGGGATCGTACTGGAGGTGGTGTTTCAGGGTCTAGGGCAGTGCAGTGTAGGGGGTCTTGCTGGGGATTTTGTTTCAGGGTTTAGGGTAGTGCAGTGGTTTTTGGACAGTGTAGGGGGTCGAACTGGGGCTGGTGTTTCAGCGTTTAGGGCAGTGCAGCAGTGTAGAGGTCGTGCTGAGGCTGGTGTTTCAGGGTTTAAGGCAGTGCAGTGGTGTTCGGGCAGTGTAGGGGGTCTTGCTGGGGCTGGTGTTTCAGAGTTTAGGGCAGTGCAGTGGTGTTAGGGCATTGTAGGGGGTTGTGCTTGGGCTGGAGTTTCAGGGTTTAGGGCAGAGCAGTGGTGTTCGGGCAGTGTAGGGGATCGTGCTGGGGGGGGTGTTTCAGGGTTTAGGGCAGTGCAGTGGTGTTCGGGCAGTGTAGGGGGATATGCTGAGGGTGGTGTTTCATGGTTTGTGGCAGTGCAGTGGTGTTTGGGCAGTGTAGGGAGTCGTGCTGGGGTGGTGTTTTAGGGTTTAGGGCAGTGCAGAAGTGTTCGAGCAGTGTAGGGGGTCGTGCGGGGCTGGTGTTGCAGGGTTTAGGGCAGTGCAGTGGGGTTTAGGCAGTGTAGGGGGTCGTGCTGGGGCTGGTGTTTCAGGGTTTAGGGCAGTGCAGTGGTGTTTGGGCAGTGTAGGGGGTCGTACTGGGGCTGGTGTTTCAGGGTTTAGGGCAGTTCAGTGAGGTTCGGGCAGTGTAGGGGGTCTTGCATGGGGTGGTGTATCAGGGTTTAGGACAGTGGTGTTCGGGCAGTGTAGAGGGTTTTGCTGGGGGTGGTGTTTCAGGGTTTAGGGCTGTGGTGTTTGGGCAGTGTAGGGGGTCTTGCTGGCGGTGGTGTTTCTGGGCTTAGGGCAGTGTAGTGGTGTTCGAGCCCTGTGGGGGGTGTGCTGGGGTGGTGTTTCAGGGTTTATGACAGTGCACTGGTGTTTGGGCAGTGTGGGGGTCATGGTGGGGTTGGTATTTCAGGGTTTTGGGCAGTGCAGTGATGTTCGGGCAGTGTAGGGGGTCATAATGGGGCTGGCGTTTCATGGTTTAGGGCAGTGCAGTGGTGTTCAGGGAGTGTAGGGGGTCATGCTGGGACTGGTGTTTCAGGGTTGAGGTCAGTGAAGTGGTGTTTGGGCAGTATAGGGGGTCGTGTTGGGGGTGGTGTTTCAGGGTTTAGGGCAGTGCAGTGGTGTTTGGGCAGTGTAGGGGGTTGTACTGGAGGTGGTGTTTCAGGGTTTAGGGCAGTGCAGTGTATGGGGTCTTGCTGGGGGTGTTGTTTCAGAGTTTAGGGCAGTGCAGTGGTTTTCGGACAGTGTAGGGGGTCGTGCTGTGGCTGGTGTTTCAGAGTTTAGGGCAGTGCAGCAGTGTAGAGATCGTGCTGAGGCTGGTGTTTCAGTGTTTAGGGCAGTGCAGTGGTGCTCGGGCAGTGTAAGGGGTCATGCTGGGGCTGGTGTTTCAGAGTTTAGGGCAGTGCAGTGGTGTTTGGGCAATGTAGGGGGTTGTGCTTGGGCTGGTGTTTCAGGGTTTAGGGCAGAGCAGTGGTGTTCGGGCAGTGTAGGGGGTTGTGCTGGTGCTGGTGTTTCAGGGCTTAGGGCAGTGCAGTGGTGTTCGGGCAGTGTAGGGGGATATGCTGGGGGTGGTGTTCCATGGTTTGTGGCATTGTAGTGGTGTTCGGGCAGTGTAGGCGGTCATGCGGGGGCTGGTGTTTCAGGGTTTAGGGCAGTTCAGTGGTGTTTAGGCAGTGTAGGGGGTCGTGCTGGGGCTGGTGTTTCAGGGTTTAGGGCAGTGCAGTGGTGTTTGGGCAGTGTAGGTGGTCGTACTGGGGCTGGTGTTTCAGGGTTGACGGCAGTGGTGCAGTGGTGTTCGGACAGTGTACAGTGTTTTGCAGGGGGTGGTGTCTCAGGGTTTAGGGGAGTGGTATTTGGGCAGTGTAGGGGGTCTTGCTGGTGGTAGTGTTTCAGGGTTTAGGGCAGTGGTGTTCAGTCAGTGTAGGGGGTCTTGCTGGGAGGTGGTGTTTCATTGTTTAGGGCAGTGCAGTGGTGTTCTGGCAGTGTAGGGGGTCGTGCTGGGGCTGTTGTTTCAGGGTTTAGGGCAGTGCAGTGGATTTCGAGCAGTGTAGGGGGTCATGTAGGGGTGGTGTTTCAGGGCTTAGGGCAGAGCAGCAGTGTTCGGGCAGTGTTGGAGTCTTGCTGGGGGTGTTGTTTCAGGGTTTAGGGCAGTGGTGTTTGGGCAGTGAAGGGTATCTTGCTGGGGGTGGTGTTTCAGGGCTTACGGCAGTGTAGTGCTTTTCGGGCAGTGTTGGGGGTCTTGCTGGGGCTGGTGTTTCAGGGTTTAGGGCTGTGCAGTGGTGTTCAGGCAGTGTAGGGGGCCGTGCTGGTACTGGTGTTTCAGGGTTTAGGGCAGAGCAGTGGTGTTCGGGCAGTGTAGGGGGATGTGGTGGGAGTGGTGTTTCAGGGTATAGGGCAGTGCAGTGGTGTTCCAGCAGTGTAGGGGGTCGTGCTGGGTGTGGTGATTCAGAGCTGAGGGCAGTTCAGTGGTGTTCGGGCAGTGTAGGGGATCGTGCAGGGGGTTGTGTTTCAGGGTTTAGGGTAGTGGTGTTAGGGCAGTGTAGGGGGTCTTGCTGGGGGTGGTGTTTCAGAATTAAGGGCAGTGGTGCAGTGGTGTTCGGGCAGTGTACGGGATGTTGCAGGGGGTGGTGTCTCAGGGTTTAGGGCAGTAGTATTCGGGCTGTGTAGGGGGTCTTGCTGGGGTGGCGTTTCAGGATATAGGGCAGGGGTGTTTCGTGCAGTGTGGGGTATCTTGCTGGGGGTTGGTGTTTCAGGGTTTAGGGCAGTGCAGTTATGTTCGTGCAGTGTAGGGGGTCATGTTGTTGCTGGTGTTTCAGGGTTTAGGGCAGTGCAGTTGTGTTTGGGCAGTGTAGGGGTCATACTGGGTCTGGTGTATCCTGGTTTAGGGTAGTGGTGTTCCGGCAGTGTAGGATGTCTTGCTGGAGGAGGTGTTTCAGGGTTTAGGGAATTGGTGCAGTGGTGTTCGGGCAGTGCACGGGGTCTTGCAGAGGGTGGTGTCTCAGGGTTTAGGGCAGTGGTATTTGGGCAGTGTAGAGGGTCTTGCTGGGGGTGGTGTTTCAGGGTTTTAGTGCAGCGGTGTTCGGGCAGTGAAGGGTGTCTTGCTGGGGGGTGGTGTTTCAGGGTTTAGGGCAGTGCAGTGGTGTTCGGGCAGTGTGGGGGGTCGTGCTGGGGTTGGTGTTTCAGGGTTTAGGGCAGTGCAGTGGTGTTCGGGCAGTGTGTAGGGTCATGCTGGGGTTCGTGTTTCAGGGTTTTGGGCAGTACAGCGGTGTTCGGTCAGTGTAGGGGGTCGTGGTGAGTCTGGTTTTTCACGGTTTAGGGCAGTGCAGTGGAGTTTGGGGAGAGTAGGGGGTCGTGCTGGGTATGGTGTTTCAGGGTTTAGGGCAGTGCAGTGGTGTTTGGGCAGTGTAGGGGTCGTGCTGGGGTGGTGTTTCAGGGTTTAGGGCAGTGCAGTGGTGTTTGGGCAGTGTAGGGGGTCGTGCTGGAGGTGGTGTTTCAGGGTTTAGGGCAGTGCATTGTGGGGGGGGTCGTGCTGGGGGTGGTGTTTCAGGGTTTAGGGCAGTGCAGTTGTGTTCGGGCAGTGTAGGAGGTTGTGCGGGGCTGGTGTTTCAGGGTTTAGGGCAGTGCAGTGGAGTTTGGGTAGTGTAGCGGGTCGTGCGAGGACTGGTGTTTAAGGGTTTAGGGTTGTGCAGTGGTTTTCGGGCAGTGTAGGGGGTTGTGCAGGGGCTGGTGTTTCAGTGTTTAGGGCAGTGCAGTGGTGTTCGGGCAGTGTAGGGGTCATGTAGGGGATGGTGTTTCAGGGTTGAGGGCAGTGCAGTGGTGTTTGGGCTGTGTAGGGGGTCGTGCGGGGACTGGTGTTTCAGGGTTTAGGGCTGTGCAGTGGTTTTCAGGCAGTGTAGGGGATTGTGTGGGGGCTGGTGTTATAGGGACTAGGGCAGTGCAGTGGTGTTCAGGCAGTGTAGGGGTTGTGCAAGGGGTAGTGTTTCACGGTTTAGGGCAGTGCAGTGTTTTTCGGGCAGTGTAGGGGGTCATGTAGGGGGTGGTGTTTCAGGGTTTAGGGCAGTGCAGTCGTGTTCAGGCAGTGTTGGGGTCTTGCTGGGGGTGGTGTTTCAGGGTTAAGGGCAGTGGTGTTTGGGCAGTGTAGGGGGTCTTGTTGGGGGTGGTGTTTCAGGGCTTATGGCAGTGTAGTGCTGTTAGGGCAATGTTGGGGGTCTTGCTGGGGCTGGTGTCTCTGGGTTTAGGGAAGAGCAGTGGTGTTCGGTCAGTGTAGGGGGATGTGGTGGGGTGGTGTTTCAGGGCTTAGGGCAGTGCAGTGGTGTTCGGGCAGTGTAGGGCGTTGAGCTGGGGGTGGTGCTTTAGGGTTTAGTGCAGTGCAGGGTTGTTCGGGCAGTGTTGGGGGTCCTGCTGGGGGTGGTGTTTCAGGGTTTAGGGCAGTGCAGTTGTGTTCGGGCAGTGTAGGGGTTCTTGCAAGGGGTTGTGTATCAGGGTTTAGGGTAGTGGTGTTCGAGCAATGTAGGGGGTCTTGCTGGGCGTGGTGTTTCAGAGTTTAGGGCCGTGGTGCACTGGTTTTGGGGCAGTGTACGGGGTCTTGCAGGGGGTGGTGTGTCAGGGTTTAGGGCAGTAGTATTCGGGATGTGTAGGGGTTCTTGCTGGGGGTTGTGTTTCAGGATTTAGGGCAGTTGTGTTTCGGGCAGTGTAGGGTGTCTTGCTGGGGGCTTGTGTTTGAGGGTTTAGGGCAGTGCAGTGGTGTTCGGGTAGTGTAGGGTGTCGTGCAGTGGGTGGTGTTTTAGGGTTTAGGGCAGTGCAGTGGTGTTCGGGCAGTGTAGGAGGTCGTGCGGGGGATGGTGTTTCAGGGCTAACGGTAGTGCAGTGGTGTTCAGGCAGTGTAGGTGGTCATGCAAGGGATTTTGTTTCAGGGTTTAGGGCAGTGCAGTTGTGTTCGGGCAGTGTATAGGGTCTTTCAGGGGGTGGTGTATCAGGGTTCAGGGTTGTCATGTTCGAGTAGTGTAGGGGGTCTTACTGGGGCTGGTGTTTCAGAGTTTAGGGCAGTGGTGCAGTGGTGTTCGGGCAGTGTATGGGGTCTTGCCGGGGGTGGTTTCTCAGGGTTTAGGGAAGTAGTATTCGGGCAGTGTAGGGGGTCTTGCTGGGGATGGTGTTTCAGGATTTAGGGCATTGGTGTTTTGGACAGTGTAAGGTGTCTTGCTGGGGGCTGGTGTTTCAGTGTTTAGGGCAGTGCAGTGGTGTTCGGGCAGTGAAGGGGTTGTTCAGGGGGTGGTGTTTCAGGGATTAGGGCAGTGCAGTGGTGTTTGGGCAGTGTAGTGGGTCATGAAGGGGGTGGTTTTTCAGGGTTTAGGGCAGTGCAGTGGTGTTTGGGCAGTGTAGGGGGTCTTGTTGGGGGTGGTGTTTCAGGGCTTATGGCAGTGTAGTGCTGTTAGGGCAATGTTGGGGGTCTTGCTGGGGCTGGTGTCTCTGGGTTTAGGGAAGAGCAGTGGTGTTCGGTCAGTGTAGGGGGATGTGGTGGGGTGGTGTTTCAGGGCTTAGGGCAGTGCAGTGGTGTTCGGGCAGTGTAGGGGGACGTGCTGGGGGTGGTGTTTCAGTGTTTAGGGTAGAGCAGTGGTGTTCGGGCAGTATAGGGGGTCGTGCTGGGGCTGGTGTTTGAGGGTTTTTTGGGCAGTGCAGTGATGTTCGGGCGGTGTAGGAGGTCGTGCTGGGGGTGGTGTTTTAGGGTTTATGGCAGTGCAGTGGTGTTCAGGCAGTGTAGGGCGTTGAGCTGGGGGTGGTGCTTTAGGGTTTAGTGCAGTGCAGGGTTGTTCGGGCAGTGTTGGGGGTCCTGCTGGGGGTGATGTTTCAGGGTTTAGGGCAGTGCAGTTGTGTTCGGGCAGTGTAGGGGTTCTTGCAAGGGGTTGTGTATCAGGGTTTAGGGTAGTGGTGTTCGAGCAATGTAGGGGGTCTTGCTGGGCGTGGTGTTTCAGAGTTTAGGGCCGTGGTGCACTGGTTTTGGAGCAGTGTACGGGGTCTTGCAGGGGGTGGTGTGTCAGGGTTTAGGGCAGTAGTATTTGGGATGTGTAGGGGTTCTTGCTGGGGGTTGTGTTTCAGGATTTAGGGCAGTTGTGTTTCGGGCAGTGTAGGGTGTCTTGCTGGGGGCTTGTGTTTGAGGGTTTAGGGCAGTGCAGTGGTGTTCGGGTAGTGTAGGGTGTCGTGCAGTGGGTGGTGTTTTAGGGTTTAGGGCAGTGCAGTGGTGTTCGGGCAGTGTAGGGGGTCGTGCGGGGGGTGGTGTTTCAGGGCTAACGGTAGTGCAGTGGTGTTCAGGCAGTGTAGGTGGTCATGCAAGGGATTTTGTTTCAGGGTTTAGGGCAGTGCAGTTGTGTTCGGGCAGTGTATAGGGTCTTTCAGGGGGTGGTGTATCAGGGTTCAGGGTTGTCATGTTCGAGTAGTGTAGGGGGTCTTACTGGGGCTGGTGTTTCAGAGTTTAGGGCAGTGGTGCAGTGGTGTTCGGGCAGTGTATGGGGTCTTGCCGGGGGTGGTTTCTCAGGGTTTAGGGAAGTAGTATTCGGGCAGTGTAGGGGGTCTTGCTGGGGATGGTGTTTCAGGATTTAGGGCATTGGTGTTTTGGACAGTGTAAGGTGTCTTGCTGGGGGCTGGTGTTTCAGTGTTTAGGGCAGTGCAGTGGTGTTCGGGCAGTGAAGGGGTTGTGCAGGGGGTGGTGTTTCAGGGATTAGGGCAGTGCAGTGGTGTTTGGGCAGTGTAGCGGGTCATGTAGGGGGTGGTTTTTCAGGGTTTAGGGCAGTGCAGTGGTGTTTGGGCAGTGTTGGGGTCTTGCTGGGGGTGGTGTTTCAGGGTTTAGGGCAGTGCAGTGCTGTTCAGGCAGTGTAGGGGGTTGTGCTGGGGCTGGTGTCTCAGGGTTTAGGGCATAGCAGTGGTATTCGGGCAGCATAGGGGATGTGGTGGGGGTGGTATTTCAGGGCTTAGGCAGTGCAGTGTTGTTCGGGCAGTATAGGGGGACATGCTGGGAGTGGTGTTTTTAGTGTTTAGGGCAGAGCAGTGGTGTTCGGGCAGTGTAGGGGTCATGCTGGGGCTGGTGTTTGAGGGTTTTTTGGACAGTGCAGTGGTGTTTGGGCAGTGTAGGGTGTAATGCTGCGGGTGGTGTTTTAGGGTTAAGGGCAGTTCAGTGGTGTCCGGGCAGTGTAGGGGGTCATGCTGGGGTTGGTGTCTCAGGGCTAAGGGCAGTGCAGTGGTGTTCAGGAAGTGTAGGGGGTCATGCAGGGGTGGTGTTTCAGGGTTTAGGGCAGTGCAGTTCTGTTCGCAGTGGCGTAGCTAGAGCTTCTGGCGCCCGGGGCTATCTCTCAAATTGCCGCCCATGGCAGGTAGCAGGTGAGGAGGTGTGCGGGGAAAAAAGGACGGTGAGCAGCGGGGGTGGATTGGCAGTGTTTAAGTTATGACGCCACTCTCTACTCCACTGCAGGTGAAAGCAAAGGTAGGAGCGGAGGTGCAGCGTGCCCAATACTAACCTCGCATCCCAATGCAGGGTGTCAGAGAGATTTACATAACATACAGATTGACAATAAATCACGCAAGTGTGTAAATCAGTGTACAAGATGTGTTGCATGTATCAGTGAGGGTTAAAAGGTGTAGCAGTCACATATCCTACATAGCTCTCTGTGCTGTATTAAAAGGCTTAGTATTTAAGAACTGCAAGTAACAAAAGGATCTGTGTTCAAAGCAGTAACCCACTTACCTAGCTACATCCCCCCAAAAAAATATACAGTTCTGCCATCTGCATATTACATGATGTGCTTTGCAGGCACATTAACCTTCTATACTACTTTGAGTCAGATCTGGGACTACACAAACAGAAATCTCTCCAAGAAATATTTTAATCTCCAGGGTTATTTCACCAAGTATTATCCCCTGACATTTACTGGGCACCTCTGCAGCAGATGACTAAACCCTATAAAAAATATTAGAAAACGCAGACTTTGTAACCAATTAATCATAAAAGATCTACTAACATGCTTCTCCTTGTTGCCAATTTCTTTGTGGCAGGGTTTTAAAAAATGTGTAAAATTAGTTGAGACGCAGATTTTGCATCAGGATTGCGGCACTTTTTTTTTTTTAGCACAACCCCAAAGCAAAATCTAATTTGGTAAATCTCATGATATACCTAATAAAAACAAATATGTGAGATCACAATATCTGATGTTACTTCTTGAGCTGTTGGTTACTGTGATGCCATGTGCGATGTCATGCATTGTGACATCACTGACTGTGATGGCACACACCATGATGTCACTTGCATACTGACTAACTAGGTTAGTTCCCACCCATGTGTTGGAGCTGCAAGACAGTCCACAGCTTCAAGGCATTCCATTTTAGTAAGGAAACATTTTACCCCAAAACAAAACCTGCTTTGCCAATGTTCTCCCAAAATTACCCCCCATTACTTTCAAGAGTAAAAAAAATACAATGTACCTATTTTTGCCCACAGCGCAGGCAGTTTCATGCTCTCTCATCCACATGCTTCCAAAGGCCTGCACTCCTGGTAAAAGAACTGTATAACTTCCAGTATTGCTGAAGTAACAGAGGTCAGTGACTAAACAGTCAAAACTGCGAGAACTACTCTCTTCTAACCTCGGAGGGGGGCTCATTTGTTAAAGGTTGTTTGCCTAAAGGCTACCAAGATGGGTGTTGGGCAGAAGCAATAGGAGCTCTAGCAATAATTTAGACATGGGGTGGTGGTGGGCTCGAAAGTTCCACCGCGGGCTTTATGAATGACGCAGTGCGCTATAGGAAGGGGAAAAAGGAAGTGTTGGGGTGCCACAAACGTCACAGATCACCCATGCACAAGGGAGGAAGAGTGTGAAGGGCCCCGTGAAGGTAAAGGGGGGGGTCGTCGTGAGTGGGTGTGTGGAGGCAGGCAAAGGTGGCTGGTGATGGTTTGAGAGAAGAAGAAAAACACGTGAGAGATGAGGTCAACTGTAACAGAGGTCAGGAAATCTATTACTGAAGGAGAGTGGCGCGGCTCGAATTCAAGAAGATTACGATTTAGAAATTAGTTAGGGGTGTGGGGGTGCCGGGGTGGGGGAGGTTGAGAATAGGAGACGCGATGATGCTGTTTAAAGGCGGCTGTTTAGGATGGCTGCAATGGAGTGTGGTCTAGGGTGGCTAGAAAAGATGAAATCGCACTGGACTCGAGCACGCCAGCGGCCTGGCTGCAGGTGTTTGGACTCCCTAAGGCCTGGCTCCACCCCGGCCCTGAGTCTCGGGATGTATCGCTCTCTCACCCCCGACCTCCCCGGGAGCCTCGCACATTGATCCCGGACCAGGGGGTTGCTTTGGGTTGCTGCGAAACAGTCTTCAATAAACAGGTTGGTGGTGGTGCAGAGCTCAGGGTGTGTTTGTATATTACTTAAGGGTTCAAAAGTCAGCGATGCCCTGCTGCTGTCCCAAAGTTAAACACGAGGCCGCGGGCAGGGCTCAGGGCTGCTGTCCGCCTGCAGATCGGACAGCCCCGGCTCGTCTCTCAGTCTCACCGGACTGTTACAGGGAGCAGGAGTCGGCGCTCCAGTCCCACCTCCAGCACGGACTTCATAGCTGCCAAGATTGCTAATGTGTGACATTTTCATATTTTCAATGTAATTATTTATGAGTGACATTCAACAACTATGAGTAACACTTTCTCACCAGTAAAAATCAAGCAATGAAAATGAGTGAAACATATATATCAGAAATTACAGCCATTTGAGCAACAAAAAACTCTACAATCATCTTAAACTATTGCAAAGCACCAGAAATGGAAGGGCACTATCTGACATGAAACACAGACTGCATAGCTGCCACATGTTAAGTGTGCTTATGTGTGACATTTTCAAGGTTTCAGGACACCTATGAATGACATTCAACTACTAAATGTATGACACTATGTTTCGAGCAAAATCAACAAATTAAGTACATGGAAACAGATAAACGTTAAGAAATGACACTTATTTGAGCAAGGACAAGTTATGATAAGAACTTGGAACTGCTGCAAAACACCTGGTCCTACTATAAAACGATTATATACCCACAAACTACTCACATCTTACATGATTTTACACTTGTAATCATTACTGCTTCTTGCAAAGCCACAGAAAAATTGGTTGCATTTGACAGTGTACAATTGACAGATCATGTTTGGCTACGGAACACCTTATCGTACTTAGTTCAGCAACTCAACTCATTTTCTTATTGCAATCTGAACCTTATTGCGTGCCCTCTTCCTAAACACAAACATCACTGCACTGAGTCTAGTGTTTGCGCCGTAGTGTTACAGGCCACTTACCAATGGGAAAATCCTGCCTGGGGCTGTAGTTTCTAAGCTGCAGTGGCAAACTCACTGCTGACAGCTGCTCTGCAGTGCTGTGCTCGAGTCTGTGGGGCAGTCCATACACCACGGTGCTCTGACCCGGGCAGAAAGGGCAATGCTCTCAGCAGCAGAACTGCAGTGTGCGCGGTGGGTGTCTTTTAAAAACAGCGCTCACCGTAACGTACTTTATTTTGCCACGGCCCTACCAGGGTCGCAGCAATGTCTTCCTGGGGGCCCGGCAGGACATGTACAAAAATACCTGATCCTGTCTGGAGTTAGGTTTATGATATTAACATTTTCCCTC